>NW_027176372.1:21534459-21554459 GCF_023349555.1 Cebidichthys violaceus | reverse complement strand
TTCTGTCTTCTCCAGGTATGGCTTCACCAACATGCGCTACATTGCCTCCCTCATCAGTGGAGTGGGTATCTTTATGATGGGAGCCGGCCTCTCCTGGTACCATGGCATCATGGGATTGCTGCACCCAGCGCCCATCGAGTCTTTGCTATGGGTGAGAGTCTGTTTTGACCCACTGTATGGTATCAGATGTGTATATATATATATAAAGGGTAATGATCCAACACGTCACGTGTTTCTGTTTCAGGCCTACTGTATCTTGGCGGGCTCTCTGGTGTCTGAAGGAGGTATGTGATCAACATGAAGCTCCAGATCTATGAGGACATTTTGACTTCACGTAGCGTTTTGTACTGAAACATCTCTTTGTATTTTTGTTTCTCAGCAACGTTACTAGTCGCTGTCAATGAGATAAAGAGGAGCGCCCAACTACATGGAGTGTCCTTCTATGAATATGGTATGTACAACTGAAATACGTGTTAATGATGGATGATGCACCTTGCATTACAATGGCTCTGTAGAGCTCAGACAGCAGTTCACTTAACCCTTCTCTGCCCAAATCCTTAAGAAAAACAATGTAACGGGTAAAAAAAATGGAAGAAACTCTACTTGGACAATAGATGTCTTGTGCACAGAATAACCAAATGTAATAAAGTTACTGTTACTAATATGGATCCATCTGTACCTCTGTAGTTAAATGAAACCAGGTGTTTTCTGTCATTGCACACAGACTGCGTCCTTCAGGACAAGTTCATTTGCATATTGTGAAGGAAATCGAATCAGCCATCATGCTACCAAAGAGCATATCTGACAACAAATGTAAATGTCATGTAGATAAATCCCAAATTGGTGGAATGCTGCTTGGAAGCTTCCGGTGTAAATGTGGTCTTGTGTTATTATTGTTGTTGTTGTTTTTCTTCCTGTGTGCAGTAATGCAGAGTCGAGACCCCAGCACTAACGTGGTGCTGCTGGAGGATACTGCTGCTGTGTTAGGAGTCATCATGGCTGCCAGCTGCATGGGGCTCACCTCACTCACAGGTAAACACAGAGGCCCTGGAGACAATGTTGGATTGTCGGAGTCATTCGGATCCAATCTGTTCTATTGTCCCAAGTCTCCGCTGCCAATGTGGGCAGTGATCCAGATTCTCTGTCCTTCCCTTTTGTCCTCTCGGCCCGTGTCCTCCCAGGTAACCCTCACTACGACAGCCTGGGCTCCCTCGGCGTTGGCACGTTGCTGGGCAGCGTCTCGGCCTTCCTCATCTACACCAACACCGAGGCTCTGCTGGGTCGCTCCATACAGCCCGAGCGCGTGCAGAAGCTTACCGAGTTCCTGGAGAACGACCCCGCAGTGAGGTCAGCTAATGAGAACACACACACACACACACACGGCTGTGAATATATATATATAACATACTGATGTTGACGGACAACACTCTGGCTTTAAATAGACCTTCTGGTATTTACTAGTCTTTACATGCAACCGTCTTCAGGGCCAGCTGTACACTGTGATCCAGTTTGAAGCCTCAGTCACAGCATGAACAGTGACACACTTTACTTTAAGAAATAAACGTTGTGGTCTTTGAACCGGTTTGTACGTCATTCACATGTTGAAGTATGATTATTTTATTTTATTTTGAGCAGAGCCATCCACGACGTGAAGGCCACCGATCTGGGATTGAGCAAAGTGCGCTTCAAGGCCGAGGTTGACTTTGACGGCCGCGTGGTGACGCGGTCCTATCTGGAAAAACAAGACATCGACCAAATCCTCAATGTGAGTTCACGTGGTCTTTTAAAACGCTGCTTTTAAGTTTTGGTCTCTACTTTTCATCACCGTGATGTACGACACTAACAGAAACTGATCATTTGGACGGCTTAGTTGCTTCCCTGCTGCCTTCCTGACACATTGTGAGAAACCTTTATTAAAAACATGCACAGTTTTAGTTACAGTATACAAAGTACAATCATTATTTTGAATACATTACCCACAGCAGGTCACAATAGGAACTCTCCAGATGATCTTGTAGCGTGCAGACGTTTCTCGTTTGGTTCCGTTTTAAAATATGTGATGTTTTTGTCTCCTGCTGTATCCAACGTGCTTCTGCTTACCTTTTATCTTACTAAAGTTACGTGTGTCTGCTTTTGTGTGTCTGCAGGAGATTCAGCAGGTGAAGACCCCCGAGGAGCTGGAGAGCTTCATGCTGAAACACGGGGAGAACATCATCGACACTCTGGGGGCCGAGGTGGACCGCTTGGAGAAAGAACTCAAGGTTCTCGAACGTTGTAACTCCAGATGGTGTTCTTATAGCTGTTTACTGGGGTTTATTTGCGCAGCAGATGTGTGTGTGTGTGTGTGTGTGTGTGTGTGTGTGTGTGTGTGTAACCGTGTTTTGTTCCTCCGCAGCAACGTAACCCGGAGGTTCGTCATGTAGACTTGGAGATCCTATAATGACGAGCCGAGGGAACCTCCTGCTGTAAAAAAAAAAAAAGAAGAGGGAAAGACGGGAGGAGGGTCCAGCCCCGCCTCCGCTATCTGCCTCCCGACCCGACCACCACCAAAACAAACCTCCGCCTCTGCACAACTCATCAAGTCTTACTGTAGAATAGTCCACAGCCGTAGTGGAGGACAGCGTTTCGGGGGGGCGACGATCTTTCGCTTTAACTTCAGTTAGCCGAGAATTTTTCCGACCTGCCAGAGATCCGCTTTCACATTCAGGTGTGAGCGTTTCTGGCTGAAGACGTTTAAGAACCGTCGTTAGTCGCCTGGAATTGTAAGAGGAATTACAAAATCTCTGGTCACAAACGTACGTGACGGTTTAGTCTCGGGGTCGTTTTGAACTCGCATTCCTGCATGAATGTGTTTTGGGTTTGGGTTGACGATAAGACAGGACCAGTATCATTTACTAGACGTGTACTTTTACTTTAATGTGACGCTTGAACCGCAGTGACGGAGTTTCCTCCGTCGGTACGAAGGAGACCCGAGAGCTACGTATTCGAACCAGATTTAACTGCTAGACAAACTAGATGTTTCTTCTTTTAAAGTTGTAACGGAGGAAGTGAAGAAGCTGCTGCAGGTCCTCTTCTAACAGTTTGTGATGAATAGATTTTATTTCTATTACAGGGTAAAAAAAACAAAACCTGAATTAAAAGGTGTTATTAAGACTTTTCATTTGATTGTATGCTGGAGTTGAAGAGTGAACGGATGCAGTAGCGCTAATGAGCATCAGCTTATGCAACAAAACAAAAAATAGATATTAGAAAACAGGGTGTTGTCCTGTAAAGTCAATACATAGACTTGTTGAAAGTCTAACTAACAAATATATTAATTTACCATTTTATTGAACATGTTGCTCTTTATACAAAGTGCCCCCCCCCCCCCTCTCTCTCTCTCTCTCTCTCTCTCTCTCTTTTTCTCTCTCTCTCTCTTCACAGCTCTCTCTCTCTGCCGGCTTCACACTCCAAACTCTGATGTTTGTTCTCCAAATTTAGTAACTTTGTCTTGTGAGGTCTGGCAGCTGATCAGCAGGTGACTGATTGTACTGATCCAAAGATGACGATGCAAGCGCCCCCGGTGTAAATAAGTGGGTCCATGATGACGTTTTGGACCAGCCCCCCCGCCCGCCCCCCCCTCTCAACCTGGTTTTTAATCAGTCAGGATGTCAGCCTGTACAGTGTGTGTGTATCAAATTATCAAGTGAATTATCTCCGACTCGCTGTTTCTGCTGAATAATCCGTGTCAAACTGCGCTTTTTGGTTTTCATTCTGCATTTCGTTTAGTCAGCCACAGCTGGAGCACACCTGCCTGTGAAACATGTTACTTTGCTCCAGGAGGAGGAGGAGGAGGAGGGGGTGGTGGGGTTGGGAGGTTGGATATATATTTTTGAAGGTGTTAATAGTGTAATAATATCCCCCCCCCCCCCCCCCCCCCTTTGTTGGTTGTAACGATGTTGCTGCTGCTGCTGAAGGAGTTGGAATAAATTTGAAATAATTTATTAAATAATTTTGCTTTCATTTTTCTGTCTCGTGTGTCGGATTTCATGTCATGAACTGCTTCATGTGAGCAACACTACGGAGCTCAACGCTCCTCAACAGGTCTTGTATCTGGATTGTTTACCCCAAAAAAAACAATGACTCTTTATGATGCATCCAAAGAAGCCCTGAACGCATCTGGAACAGGGGGAGAGGAACACCGCTCCTTTCTTCTTTGATTGAAGGCTTACTTCCTGTTTAAAGCTCAGATGGTTGACTGGAATGTAAACCCAAGTCCATTAGATGGTGCAGTTGTGTGGATGAGAGAGAGAAGGGAGGAGGATGGAGGGGAGGGGAGGGGAGGGGTGGGGGGGACTATAGCCTGTACGCTGACGTCAATAAAAACATCATTTCCAACCAGTCTGCGCATTGACCGACCGTTCAAAACATTACGCACAAGCATCGCGGCTGGACCCACGCTAGACTACTCGACTGAAATAATATCTCGCCGAGCCCGGAGAGCGGAGACAATGCGGACAAACGCCATTGCAGGTTTTTAGACCGTTGAATGTTGTCTTCACATTTTGGGGTGTTGCGCGCATATCGGTGTCATGTCTCATCATACCATTCCCAAGATCACTTGTGCCAGAGCCGCTGCCCATCTTGTTTCCTTTTTCATGTCTCCCCTCCGCAGAGAAAGAAATGGTCGCGTGTGCACGTTGATTTAAAAAAAGAAAAGGAAGAAGAAGAAGAAGAAGAAGAAGCAGATCCTCAGGCTGATTAGGCTCATTATTATTATTATTATTATTATTATTATTATTATTATTATTATTATATAAAAACATGCTTCGAGACGCGCCTCGCGTCTGGAGATCACCACACACATCTTCAATCCTTCCGCACATCACATCGTCACTGTCAGTATTATTCATCGCTTTTGTTTTGGGAGCGGATGGGAAGCAGATGTGGTTGTTTTTTTTGTGTGATAATTATTCGATGCATCCTTCTCTTGATATGTTTTTCGTCTCCGGCAGCCCACAGAAGGGGGCGCAGTAAACCTGCACAGTTTGGGGTCTCAGATTTTCATGCAACCTCCCCCCCCTTTCATCACACCACAAGCCTGCGGTTACAAAAACCCAAACCCCATTACTACTCGGTGCGGAATTGAATTAAAGAAATGAGATTGTGTGCAGGGATGTAATCATCTCCCATTAGCCATGCAGAAAACCATCATCAACCCTTTTTTTTCTCCTTCTTCTTCCTTTACGCACCGTTTGTTTCCTATTTTTTTTTTCCTCCTAAATAATCGATTTTTGTTGCTGTTTCAATCACAGGTGCAGGAGCATCTAGAAGGAGCCAGGTAGTGTTTGATGGCAGCAAAGGTCTTCATGGCGGATGATCACCACCACCACCACCACCACCATCACCACCACCACTGCTCTACGCTTTTAGCCTCTTTACAGTGCTGCCTTGTCTAATCATGTTCAAGCAGCATTGTACAGGGCTATGACAGCATAGAGAGCTGAGCTGCTCGCGCGCTGCGTTTCTCTGACCCTTTGGATGGCAGCCAACAAATGACATCATCTGTGAAAAAACACTGAACGGCGAGGATTGCGTGTGAGGATCGTGGGGGTGATTTGAGTGATTTTGTCTTGATTTTTTGTCATGCCGATGTCGTCAAAAAACATGAAATGCATTGCTCTTTTTGTTGTTGTTGTTGTTGTTGTTGTGAGGTTGAAGCAAACTGGAGCACATGGACTTCTCTCTGGGTTGAATTATTCAATGCAAACCTAAATCCCTTTGCAGCCAATACATTATTGAACCAATTAGTCTCATCGCATGCTGCTTCTGGGTGAACCCATCTGTACTCTGAGGCTGAGCGTCTCCATTTTTCCTATTAAAATCTTTTGAAAACCTGCTGCTGTTCTGAAGCTATTTCCAGAATCGTTCCAGAACCGTCTTTGATGAAAGAAAAGTTTCAATTTTGCTGCAGGATAACAACAGTTTTTTTTTTTTTTAACAGAAGAGGCAAAAACTGGGGTTTCTTCTGAAAAGGTTGTTGTTTGGGGAACATGAGTGTAGAGCTAGGACTGCAACCGACGATGATTTTCATTATCGATTAATCGCTTGGTCTATAAAATCTCAGAAAAAAATCAAATTCCTCACATTTACAAATTGCCCAAAATGTGACATCTTCAAATGTCTTTTTTTTGTGTGGAGATATTCAGTTTACATCACAAACAAGAGACAAAGAAAATCAGCAAATCCTCACAGCTGAGAAGCTGAAACTGATTTATTTTTACTGGAAAAATGACTTCAACGATTAATCGATTATTATTATAATTACCTCTTTTTTTTTCAATCAACCTATTGTTTCAGATCTATGTAGCAGAAATACATTATGTGCCATTAAAAGGTTTGAATGTGTTTGATTCCCTTGATTTATTTAAATGTGTCTTTTTCATTCACTAGTTTATTACACCTCGCACACTTAAAACCAATCTTACACGTTGAGAGTTTTATGCGAGGTTTGGAGTGATGTTTGGTGCTCCATCGTGAACAAAGGTCAAGTTCCATGCAAACTGAGCCCTTCTACTTTCCCTCTCTGTCCCGTGTCTCCTTCACCCTTAACTCCGTCTGATATGGGATTAGTAACGAGAGCATTGCTAACGAAGGAGCCTCCTCACTCACTGAATAACGAGCTTAAGTTTACCTCGGGTGAAACTAGTTCACGGCTCCTTGTTAGGCAGACGTGTTTGCGGAAACCTATCGATGAGGATTTTTGCAACAAGCTCATAAAATAGTAACACATTCTTGTCGTGAATTATAGAGACCAGCAACACCAGCTCCACAAAGTCACAGATTTTTATTACAAATGTATTTTTTCTTTGCTAACAATGGCCATGGAGGAAGAGTCCTGCTGTGTTTCGTGTCACTGCCTGTGTTACAGTCCAGCTGAAGGTCCTGCGTAAAGGATGTGGGGTCAGGCACGGAACATCCTCAGCGGCTGCAGCTCTCGCAGGGCTGCAGGCCATTCTCGTTGCAGGAAGTGCACTTGAGGGCTTTGAAGGAATCCGTGAAGCAGTTGCGAAACACGGACATCTTGCTGCCATGGCACATTGGGCACGGGATGAAGGCAAAGCCCCCACAGGTCTGGCACGTCTGGGGCTGCTGTACCCTCTAGATGCATGGATAGATACATATTTACATTCCAGATAAATATCTCAAATGTCTACATTTTCGGCTTCTTTATCTTCCTAAAGCCACATTTCTGCAGATACAACATATTAACTGAGCTTAATTTGGCACAAATGACCGACTTTAAACTTTAAAGCAATAATCTGATATTTGGGGAAATACTCTTTTTGGTTTAGCGTTAGAGTAACGCTGCTACGTTAGCTTAGCTTAGCATAAAGACTGGAAACAGGAAAACACTTAGTCTGACTCTGTTCCAAAGTTAGAAAAATCCACGTACCAACACCTCCAAAGCTCACTCATCAACACGTCATATATCATTTGTTTTATCCGTACAATAAAAGAACCTTAAAAACAACAAGTGGAGGTTTTTAAGAGGAGTAATGTGCCAGAGTATTTCTTGGCCGGGTGCAGCAGTGAGTCACTGCCCCCAACTAAAGTCTGGCACAAATGCCGTGGTTACATCCGATCATTTAGGCAATAATTACGAGCAATCTAGTCGGTAGAACAGTTCACGTCGTCCTCCGGGTTGTAATTCCGAGTCGACAATATTGGGGATTTCAGACAGCGACGATATCTCCAAGTTGTTTAAAAGAAGAAATACAACAAACTGTCTGCAGATGGCTGCAAAGGCACCATTGCTGCTATTTAAAAAAGAAATCCACATATTTCCCAAAATGTGCAACTATACCTCGAATCACAACTTCCAAACTCTGCAGATGTAAACACACAATAAAGCCGCGTTGCAGGCCAGTTCTGGACTGATTAGCGTATGCATGACCTTTCAGAGCTGCATGCTTCTTTTTTTTTTTTTTAATAGCCCGCAGAGACTGGAATGCATGACTTAAATGTCATAACACTGCTTTGCATTCGCTTACGAAGACTCTCGTTGGGTCCAAATTACAACCGAGGCCCGGAGAAAAGGCCAGTGCTCGTGTGACAGACGGGGCTGCAGCTCAGCGAGAAAGCAGAAATGCTTTACAGAACCTCGGTCTGTTGCAGAACGTCGGCGGTGAGCTAAAGCGTCGGTGTGTTCGGACAAACGTGTTGGAGGCAGAATCAATAACACGCCCTCCATTATTGATGGCCGCTTATTGATGTGCACGCATCTTTTACATTGCAGTTCGCTCATGTTTTATTGATGACACGACCGGTGAGGGGAAATGACTGCTCCTGCTCGCACAGTGTTCATCTCGGTGACCTCAGGCAAACACAAAGCGTTAATTCATCATGACTTTATGGCGCTATCTTATGCTTTAATGCTTTAACATACGCGTGATCAATTGAACACCTCGTGTCAAATCAAGCGGCCGACTGAACCCGATTCACAGGAAAATCTTCTGTTTTTACTGCCATCAATTATTTATTGTCAATGCAAACACTGTGAAAACAAACCTCGATTTTCATCAGCAGATCTTGAAGCTCTCCTGATTCATTCATGCCTAGAATTTTCTCAGCACCCTGAAAAACATAATGTCAATATTCAGTGAGCTCGGTGTGTGAACGTGCGAGATGTCGACCTCAGATGTCATTAGACAGGAGTTGAGAGTTGGAGCTGACCCCGAGGTAGTGTCCTTCAATGAACACCACAGGTAGCGAGGGAGGTTCTCCCACCCGTTTGCACCGCTCCTCCAGCTCCTTCCCGTACTCGCTGTCCAGGGCGATGTTCTTCTCCACGAACTTCACCCTGTGGTTCTGGAAGATCTTCCGGACCAGCTCGCAGCGCTCGAATGTTGTCCTCACCACACGGAAACTGGTAGTGTAGATCACTATTCGGCCAAATTCAAGAGCTAACTCCAACTAAGAGGAAGCGAGAAAATAAAAATCCTTAATGCAGTGATACAAAATTCCAAAAGATCAAATGTACTATGCAGAGATGAAACCATGCCTCCCAGCTGGAACAAATAAAGATGTCAAATTTCAGTATATGTGCATGAGATATCAGCTTCACTCTATATGATGATATTTCCACTCTTGTGGTGTTAAAGGAACATTTCTTATATCTGGCACCACTTTTCTAATTGTGAGGCAAGGTGACCCACATGCTGAAAATGACAAACTCCTGTTCTTGAACGGTTTTGAACACAGTCATGATGCTAGGCTCTTCTTACGGGGAACTCTTCTAGGTTTACGATCAAAAAAGTCACATTTAATCAAAATAACACTGAACCAAAATATGAAGCACAAATATAGAAATTTTCATTTCAGGTTTAAAAAAAAGACGATTTTACTGTTGTGTTCTCTGTGCAGCCCTGTTACATTTTTGGGATCTTAAAATGCTTCTCATCATTAAGAATTGTGAGGCTTTGTGCTTTAATATGATGAACAGTCTGTCAAGGTGAAGCCAGGATTTCACCAAGGCAGATCCCAAATATGCCAACTACGTAATCCCCTCCTCGGCCTTGTGTTTGGAGGTTATCATTTATAATCCCTTCATATCTCATTAGAATGTGTTGGAACCATTTATGTATTATTCGCATCACTTTTTTAGATTTTCTATACTCTTAAATGTGCTCATCCTCCCTTCCAGACAGCCTCTGGTTACTATTTATTTCAACAGAGTTTTTAAATCAATTTTACTGCACAGAAACTTGAATCAACATGTTATGATTTTAATGAAGGCTATGGGTGAAAGTAAAGACGTTGTTGCAAAGTCTGCATAGCAATAACACACAATGCTTACTATATTATTTAAATAAATAAAGCTTCATTCTGACGGAACAGCCACATCCAGCAAGAGAGTCAAAATCAAAATTTACGATGATAAAACATGCATAAACTGTTCCTTTTGGATAAGATCAGACTGTGACAAGCGTCTAAACTTCCCCCTCAGAAAGTGACGAGCAGCTCTAACGAGTCTTCGGTGACGCCGTTTGTTCACCGAACGCCGCCGAGCCGAGAAGCGGCCTCTTGGACGTGACCCTCGGCATCACCTCAGCGTCGGCACTCGAGCCGCAGGGTTACCTCAGAATACGAAAACACGTCTTCCGGCAGGGACGCTAGAAAGTGGCTGGAATTCATTAACCTGATTAGTTTCTCTTGAAACACTTAACGAAATGCATCATTAATCTTTAATTGCTCTGCCAGCTTGTCCTCTATTGTGAGCTTTTATCCCAGTCTTACGCCTTCGAGTTTCTCCTACCTGTAACTGGACTTGAGGACGGAGACGACGCTGATGGGAACTGGTGGTGTCATATTTTAGCTTGTATCAAACAATAACATAAAACTTTAGGCCCTGTCAGATGTACTTACACTGTTGGAATCGGGAAGGTTTTCAAACAGCGTCTGACCTGCGCTGACTTTGTGCTTGACTCCTCTCACGGTGCCATTTTTGCTGAGTATGTTGACCCTCTTGGTGGTGAACATCCAGTCCTTGGTGGCCCCCGCGTACATGAGCAGGTTGTCCGGCTCGGACTCGCCGTCGTCCAGCTCGGAGCCCAGGTATCCATACAGGTGTCCCTCTCCGCTGGTAGACGGGGTGCTGGCCCGCTCCGCGTCAGAGCTGCTGGTGCAGTCCGAATCCAGGGAGTCTGAAGGCCCCTCATCCTTGAACATCTCCTTCAGCACCCGGCCGCTGTTCCCCGAAGCCACGCGGAACCTCACCCGCTTCTGTGGCTTCTCCTGTCCGCCGGCCATCAGCATCGTCCCCTCCATTGCAAACCCTCTGCCACATTACATGGTCCACAACCACCGCTGTGTAGCTCCTCTCTTTTCATTCGGAGGTAGACACGCAGCTAAGGCACACTGGTCTGTCCCCCCCCCACACACACACACACACACACACACACATGGATTACCACCACGTTTAATCCTCGCTGTTTGAACAGGTCTAAAAACGACCGAGAGCCCGTAAGCTGCCTTACAGTCGGACTCACACTGCCAGTAAATAATACATGCATCTCTGCCATGGCAACCCTAGCAAGCTTATCTCAAGTAAAGTGATAGTCGTCTATTAATTATTCATTAAAGTTTACACAGTTTTCACCAAAGCTTTGACAGAAGACTTTTAATGGCCTGACTTTGTGTGCTTTAATCAAACAAACAGGCATTTCTCCCTCTTGGGATCAGGTCAAACAATGTTGGTCAGTTGATCCGCCATTTTTGTTGTTGAGACTGAACAATGTCAACAGAAGCCATTAGTCTAGTTGGGTTTATTTGGTATAGCATTAGGATTATAACAGCTATTCGCGCACAAAGAGCAGATGTGACGTGTTCAGTGTGTTTGTAGTGAAATGCTAATTTACAACGCCTCTCCCACTATTTGGCACCGCGAGCGATAAAGCTGTTAGCAGTCATAATTTCCTCAACAGCACAACAGCTGTGTCCGATTTCAGACAACAATTCATGCACAATGCAAGTAAGCATAGAGTACACAGTGTGCTACTGTACTACATGGACGCGTACTAACGGAAACACAGCTGTGGTTGTAGTTTTGTTTTAACTTTGTACACATAACTTTGAATTATATTGTGTTTTTTGTCTTTTTATTCTTCTACATGCACTTTATTTTTCCTGCACCCATACATTTTACATTTCTACGTTTTTGGCTTGATGCTTCTAATTTAGTTTTCTTACATTTTTGACAATTTTTGCCCTTTTAACTGAATTTGTTACAAATTAATTTGATAATAAATAATAATTAGCATGTTTAGATTTAACTTAAATGTGATTACCAGTGTAACGCAAGGGAATATAGTATGTGTCCAAATAGGACAAGAGCAGCAAAAGTGCAAGATCCTCATTCGTTCTCCAATTTAGTAACAAAGTAGAATTCTTTTTTAATTATGACATCTTAACTGTGTTTATTGTTATTCGCTGTGTAATGTAACGGGACAAAGTAAAGTCCAATTTTCCTGTGACATCTTTCAAACACATGAATGCGCACGACGTCAGTGGATATTCCTCGACTGCTTGCCGCCCGACACCCACAGTGTGAGAGCGCAGGTGTTGGCCGGGCGTCCTCAGGGAGCAGAACATTGTGACATGTCGCCGTGACACAATAGGGCGGCGTGTCCATAGAGACGCAGGTGATGAAGCAGCTCCCTGGAGATGTGACGCGTCGGCTCATAGCGGTGACAGCACCACTCTGTTTGAGTGCTGCTGTTTGGCCCCTGAGCTAAGAGCCACACACACACACACACACACACACACACACACACACACACACACACACACACACACACACACAGCATATCATCACCTGTTTGTGTCACTCACATCTTGCTGATCATTAAAGAAAATCCATCTGGGGAAGTGTAAAGTGTCAAGATTTAGTTACGTCCTGAGATTATGAGCCTGACTCTGGTTCCAAGTTTAATTGATCTTTTATTCATCACAACTGTGGCCCGTAAAGAGTCGTTGTATATTATTGCTGCTCTTAGCCAACGCTAGATGCCATTAGGTTGTCTAGACTTTGAAATTACCAACTGAGGAGCTGAGTGCGGCTTAATCACTTTCATTTTCCTAAACCTCGTCTTGATTTTTATTTAGGCCGTTTTTTTCTTCCATTAAATGTAACGATAGAGTCCTTAACTTCACATTCGACTAAAACTCACCTGTTTGCTTACGTTGAGCGATAAAGTTAAAGGTGCTCAGTGGAAGTTTTGTTGGGTTTTTCTTGTAAACAAGCAACGCTTCTGATTACATTCACTGTTACTCACCAGAAAGCATTGTGTGTGTGTGTATCCTTGAGGTCCAAACATGTTGAGTGCATTCACTTCCTCAGAAAATATCTAAAAAGCATTTTGAACATTCTAACCCTGGACTTTTTAAATCCATGCGTTCTTATAGCATTCCTCCTCTGCGCTGCATTTCTGCTGCATTTCTGCTGCATTTCTGCTGCATTTCTGTTTTTCTTGGTGCCTGTAGATAAGTGGATTAGTGTGAAACCACTGGCAGGAATGTATCATGTGTGTATGTGCGTCCTTGGGGGGGGGGTTACACTCAAACACACACACCTACACACACACACACACACACACACACACACACACACACACACACACACACACACACACACACATACACTGTCCTGGTTAGGGTTAATAAACAAGGATGTAAATATATCACATGTTATGTTATGTTATGTTATGTTATTTTATGCTATATTATATTATGTTATATCATATTATATTGTATTATATTATATTATATTATATTATGTTATGCTATATTATATTATATTATATTATATAGTCCTGGTACTGGGTTTTGAATTTGGCAGTCAGCGTCTGCATAAAGCTGCTTATATGACTCAGCCTGCCAGTTGAACATACTGTTCTTATAATTGGAATAAATCAGTCATGGTCTTAACATATCATTTTCATTTTAATTAGTTTTTTTTAATTCATATCATCATGGAGCTGTTTCTCAATCATCCCTCCCCCAAACAGTTTCAGTTAAAACCTCTTCAGCTGTTTTATTCCAGAATAAGTCTTTACTGTAGATGAATAAAGATACGATATTATGTGAAAACAAGTGGTTTAGACCTCCAGTAAAGACAGGGCGGGA
The DNA here is from genome assembly GCF_023349555.1 of Cebidichthys violaceus. Classification (NCBI taxonomy): domain Eukaryota; kingdom Metazoa; phylum Chordata; class Actinopteri; order Perciformes; family Stichaeidae; genus Cebidichthys; species Cebidichthys violaceus. Next base: position 21,540,794 of record NW_027176372.1, on the reverse strand, counting down.
CGTGCTTATCAAGAGTTCAGTGAAACACTCCCACGCCATGTTGAGTCAAGCAGCCATTTTATCTCATTTTAGCACATTTAGACACAAGCGACCACCGAGATGGTGATAGTCTATTCAACCTGAAGAGCTTATGTCTCAGCCCTCCTCATCAGTAGCACTAATGTAGCCTCGCCAGCCACCTCGACTGCTATTAAAAAAGCAATTTCAAAAGATTAATACTTTAACGCTCCCTAATTTCACTGCTGTCCGCTGGCTCGGCTGTGACTGAGTGGAAGAAGTCAAACGGCGCAGAGTGATAAATGGTTTTAATTTTCTGCAGATTGAATAAACAGATGTAGTCATAGATTGCCGGCGTGGTTTTTATGTTAACTTCATAACATGACTGATTTTCAATACATGTTTTGAGTCGCTGTAATAAAGCAGAATAAGACCGATCTCCACACCTATAGAGAAAACGGTATTTAATGCAACTCTCGGCTCTTATGGACCATGAAATGTGTCTCTGTGCAGGTTTGACAAGATCTGCACACGTTAATCAAACTATTGAGAACAGGGTTTAAGGGGGGAAATGACTCTGCAGGGACTCGCCATTTGTGATTGGTTGGCCATCAAACCACCTCCCCCGTCCCCGACTACGGATCAGCGTCCACAAGGGGGCAGAGTGCAATTCAATCACAGCAAAATGTCAAGCTGCCCCAATCGTTCCCTGGAGAGCTGGAGGCGAGGAATGAAGGGTGCAGCTGCAGGCCTGACGGGCTGCATCCTTCAGCCTGGTTTGATCAGTATTAAGAGAAGGAGCGATGATTAATGATGAAATCAATAACTCAAGTGAGAAGGCGCAGGATTGATGTATCCGGAAGAGATTGAGACACAGTTTTCAGGGTATGGATTTAGAAGCGTTTTGCAGCCTCGGGTGCGGTGAACACATTTGTGGTTTTTTTGGAGAATATCAAAGACAATTCTTGAGTCTAATAGCACAAAAAAGGGAGAAATGGTCTCATCCCATCTTCATTTCCTTTTTGCCTCAATGCTGTGGTGGTCATAAATGAATGTGTCCATAAAATACAGTGAATGCATGAATCCAGCTGTTTTAGAAGTGATCTTAATTTGAAAAATACCAAAATACTACAACATTGTTCAAACCAAAGCACCAAGGTTACATTCAGGAGCGGTTTAACAATAGCAGTTTCCAGGATGGGATAGATATCAGTAAGGGAAATAGCCGGTACCTAATCCTCTATAGTCAACTGGATACCCTTTTAAAAGCATCTGGGATAGGATCCAGTAAGCTGGTGCAGGATTTAAGCTGCATTACTTCTTTCCTTAGTATTTCCTCTCTCAACAGCAAGCAAAGTGGCTCAAAGTATTTTCCTGCAGAGGCAGGGGGCTTACAAACATCATCATTTATTATTCAGCCAGACTTTTCTCTGAAGGACACTGCAAACTCACCATAGTTGGAAGTGGAGAAGGTGACCGTGAGGGTTTTAAAAGGCCGGTGGATGAGGAGAGATTCAAGGATCTTGCTCATTATCGTTGTTTTTTTCGGTCTGTTTTGATTGATTGAAGTTATGAGACAGACTTCACTCCACTGAGCTCTTTCGAACTTGAAGTTACAAACTCATTGCTGCCAAATTACTGATTCATTCACATGACCGTCAGTGCAAACTTTCACGACAATCCATCCAATAGAACATTTTAAAAAAAGAGTAAACAAGTAGCAGTAACAAGAAGCCAAATCGAGGAAATACAGTATTTATTGATACATGAAAAAAGAGAATTGCGAGACGAAAGCGGAGTTAATAAAGTGGACTGACGGTTGCAGGTCATGGGAATTTTGTACTGTTCGATGCTGTGGACAAAAATAAAAGTAAAAGGACTCGATTGTAAACTTGTGTCAGTGTATTTGTATTTCAATCACAGCCTGCCAACATGTATATTTACTCTGCAGCAGCGTATCAAAGAACAAAAGGTGATCTCTGGTATCAGTGAATTATTCTCAGGTCACTCTGATAAGGATTAAAACAAATGGAAACTGATCAAAAAAACTCTGTTTGTAATTGACACAGATTTTGACAGTGGTAGAAATTGTTACGGCTGGTTGAGTGAGTCATTGTTTGGACTGGATCTGCTGTAAAACACTAAAACCAGCACACACACACACACACACACACACACACACACACACACACACATATAATCGAAGAGGCAGGCTTCTCGTCGCTGTTGCTTAGCAACCGTGGGAGCTGTACCAGCCAAATCCCCGTGGTGGCAAGCTGATGTTGAATTAGGTGGAGTGGGAGAAAGAAAGGAAATTTTTTGTGTGAGGGATGAGTCTCTAGCAGGCACAGGGGGAGGCGTAGAGATGCTCAGGTGTTAATGTCTTATTTTGGGATGTGGTGAATAGTTACACAATCTCTCTGGGTTTTTGTTTTAGGCTTTTTTTTTTTGCTGTAAATGAAAATAACATATTATTATTATCATTATTATGGACATACCTAAATCTTAAGATATTGAATCTTATTGTTGAAAGAGATGTTAACTCTGATTTGCCTTCCAGCATCTATATATCTCATTTCCCTCTCATCCCCACAACAATACATTTTAATTTTACAGGGAATATGGATCCAAAAAGTCGCCTTAATCACTCCCAACGAAACGTTCATGTTAAATGAAAATATGCAAGGAGTTTGGCAGCAATAACTAAAAAAGACAACATACATATAAGCAGGACACACAGCACTATAAACATGCTGCCGGTGTAATACAGTCTGTAACACTGCAGTTCTCTCAGGCAACTGCAGTGGTGCTGCTGCTGTACAAATGCTTCTCCGGTGTGATTTGCATTTCAGCTGCAGTGAGAATGAGAACACACTTTGATTTACTGTACAGCCGGGCAGACGCTGCAGAGACGGCGTTGCTGCTGCTGCTTTGTTCTTTGTATTTGCATTTGTATTTAAAAAAAAACAAAAAAGCGTGTCCTAGTTTTGGTAAGTGAGGCTTCGTGTTAGAACAGATTTGTGACAGGAGAGTAACTGTGAGATGTCTCTCTAGAGCTTGTCTCTGGACAATAATCACATAAAAACATGGTGACTGATGCTAGTGTTTGCTTACACCTGATTGATTCCATTGTTGTGGTCAGTAGCTGTCCAGGATTCTATTTTTGGCTTGTTTATGGGTTTAGTTTTCCCTGTTTATGGACAGGAAGAATCATTTGATTCATTTGTCTTATGAGCATGTTCCACCATGAACAAAGGTCAGGTGATTCTTGAACCTATTGATGACAGGCTGGTTATTTTTCCATTTTGGGGTGCTGGTGCAGTCCTACTGCCTTTGTGCTGTACAGCTGATGAATTGTATCCACTCTCCACACTCCTCGCATACAGATGAAGTATGATTATTGATATCAATCTTCCCGCCTTAGTCTTTGCTCTTTAATTATGAAGTTAAACAAGGTGCCTCTCCACTATCCTTGAAGATGATTGGCTATCTGCCTGGTCAGAGGCGGGACCTTAAAGGCTGATTTCATTTAATTTGGTTGGTACTTTATACTTTGACTGTTTTTTGAAATATGTAAATAATGTATGTAATGTGTATTCTGTTGGGTTGTGATGGGTCTATTCATCTTTAAAATACAGGAATATAAGAAACTGTAAGACACTCTAATGACTAAATTATATATGAGTTGTTGAGAAAGAAATGGTAAATGAATGCCATTCCAACATGTGTGTGTGTTTGTGTGTGTGTGTGTGTGTGTGTGTGTGTGTGTGTGTGTGTGTGTGTGTGCACACACTTCATGTCTGGACACGCCATTGCATTACACCACAGACTATATTATATTTCCAAAATATAAGTTTTGTTGTGTCTATATTCTGTTTGGATGTCTTTTGTGTCACTGATGGCTTCTGTTTATTTAGGAATATTACATTTAATACACCAATAATAATAAAACAACAACAACAACAACAATGTATTAGCAAAAATAATCAGTAGTTTAAAGGTATGAGACAACATTCAGAAAATGTATATATGTATATATTTATATATCCAGCATAATGGTTGTATCACAACGTATACTTACAAAAGTATTTACAAAGTATGATTTTCGTATCAATCTATGTAAATGTCATTTTGCAATATTATTCAAGGATTCAAGGTGTTATGGAATACATCTAATAATAAAGTACAAAATATAAATGCATTGCATTTTTGTTATATTGCAAAACGCATCACCATATAAAGAAAGCAATGAAAGTGAATAAAGTCAGTATAGTGCCATATATTGCAAAACACCGTATTCATGTGCATATCTCTAACATATTACATGTTAATATTTGAGCATATATTAATGCTTGTTAAGGGCGGGAGGGGGTGTCCTACGCTAACATTTGCAATCACTATTAGTAGATTAATAAATAGAATTTAAACTAAAACAAGACACATTTGTGATAAGCCAACTCCCACCCAGTGTACTATTGTTATGTCTTCAAGCTGTGAACAACATCTACTGCAGAGGGGGGGAGGCGTCCACACCAACGAACACTCTGTGGGCCAATTTTAAATACCTATCCGTGTCATACTCGTTATTCACCCTGCTGACTACAATCCAGCACTTTGTCTTTTCCTATATCCTCGTAAAAACACATTTTCCCACGACATATATTTCCTAGCCGCAGTGAAATGAGAGTTAGAATGTTCACGGACACCCCTCCCACTGCGGGTGAAGGTGGTACGGTCCATAATGTGAAGCGGCACCGTCCCCCTCACGTCAGTTTATGGTAAATCCATGTCCACTCCTGCGATACCGAAGACGTCTATCGGCTTCATAATCCGACGTGTAAACTGGGATGCTGGGGGATCCGTGAAGCCGGGGGCTCCTGGGCACGGTTCTGTCCCCAACCAGGCAATGCATGTTGTAACTCGTCTGTATCTTTCACTAACAGTACACACGCAGCAGTTTTAAATTCTTTGACGGTGAGAAGCAGCAGCAGCGGCAGCGGCAGCGGCGGCAGCCACAGGGAGCAGAACTAACAAGCCGCGGCCGCTTGACAGGTGCCGTCGCCCGGGCTCTGTGTGTGGAGAGATGCCGCCCGTCCGGAGAACGATGTCTGATCTTCGTAGCCGGTCGGAGGGTACGTAAAGACAAGCTCACTTCCCCTTTGTGTGTGTGTGTGTGTGTGTGTGTGTGTGTGTGTGTGTGTGTGTGTGTGTGTTTTGTAAATCAGGTCCACGGCTGTGTATCGTAACCAAAAACAGGCCGACCGGTAACAGTTCACGTTAGCTCTCTGGATAAGAACGCCCCAGCAGGGGTTAGAGGAAACCCCGGGGGCCTTGAGAGTTTCCTGAAGGAGTCTGCAGGAAAAAAAAAAGAAAAAAATAACTCCCAAGAACATAACTTTTTTTCAATAAAGAGACGCTGCTGTCATCTCTGTGTCTGCAGACAGAACACGGGGGTTGCAGGAGAAGTGACCACCAGGAGTACTGCAGTACTCCAGCAGCCACAAGTCTTGCAGCACTACAATAAGTTTCCAGTGACTGTGCGTGTACAGTAGCGTGTGGCTTCTAACGGTACAGCCATTGTAACTCAACTGGGACCCCTCGCTCCCTCTCTGCACCAGTAGCTTTCCACTGCATCTCGGGGAAGCAGGATACGGATGCAGACGCATCACGACAGTCATTTGGAGGAGTTGTTTATGCGAAGGCTTCAGAGGCTGCTGAGCATCTCTGTGTGTGTGTCTTTGTTTATCCAGGAGAACAACTATTTAGCTGGCCTGATACTGGCTGCAGATGCACAGTCCTCTGGGGTTTCCTCCTTTTTTGTTAAAAAAAATTCCTCCCATCACTTGGTTGTGTGGCTCACCCTGACCTCTGACCTCTCTGAAGTCATTATGCACGTGTCAATAACATGTTTGCATTGTTGTTATTTATGGTGCTTACTGCAGTTTGTGTTTCTCTCCGACTGGCACTTTGGGATTGCTTTGGTTTGATTTATAATTGTAGACTCAGGCTAATATCTCAATCTGAGTTATTGCTGTTGAGCATAGTTTTTTTTTTTTTTGGGCTGCCAAAGCAAGCAGCCTAGCCTCTTAAAGTGGATTAAAAATGAACATTTGCTACATTAGTATTTCCTATTCTTCTAGATAAGTTGTTCCATAACTCAAAATGTATGCGCTAAGGCTACATTTGCATACCTAATAATGTGCTTCTCATTAAGGCGGTTGATAAAAGGCCTATGATAATACAGTGTGCCGTCTTATTTACCTCTAGCAGTGCTGTCTGTGTGGATCCTGGAAACACCTACTGTAGCAGGTACTACGACAGCGGTTATGTACTTTGAC
>NW_027176372.1:21368925-21534359 GCF_023349555.1 Cebidichthys violaceus | reverse complement strand
AGAATGTGCTATGGACTGAATCTCCCTCCTTTGTCTTGAGAGCATCCAATACGTTTGTCTTCCCCCCCACTTCTGAGAAAAAAAAAAAAAAAAAAAAATGTATTCCCTCCTGTATTGTTGTTGTTGTAGCAGTAGCTTCCATTCTGCCATCCAGTTTTTTGTTTTGCAATCGTTCTGTCATGGGGAAGGGCTGTCCTCTCCACCGCAATGCTAAGATCAAGGCTTGGGTTAAGGAAAGGTAACATTTGCACCTCCTGCAAGCTGAGGAAAGGTAAATCACATCCCTCCTGTTTTCATGTTTGATGTCAGTGGGGTTACATGTTGATCCTTGCCAATTGTTTGGGGCTTTCGTGGGTGGGGGTGTGGGTGGTGGTGGGACCAGCACCATTTTTGCATAGTGCTTTGTGGAATTCATTGCCTGGATCATGCTGGATGCCAAGGCTGCTGCTGTGACACTAATGACATTCGAGATACTCCAGTCCCCCCGTTCGCTACTTTGAATCTTTGGGACATTAAATTGGACTGTTAAATCGCTTGAGTCGTAAGAGGATGAGGTTGGGTGGAAGAATTGGTTAATTCCAGCTAATGCGCGACGTTAGCCCAAAACATTCTCTGGATTGGGATAAAGTCGATCATTGGCTGGAAGTGGCTTTTGGGCATTTTTCATTTAACGAACGGATATTTATGAACCAGCGCTGATGAGTCTCCTTTTTTTTTTTTTGTATCGCTTCCTTCTGTCCAAAACTCGTCCCCCCTGATTAGATGGCGGAGCGGCTAACTTTGGCCTCAACTTCCTCACCTTCATCATCCTGTTCAACAACCTGATCCCCATCAGCCTCCTGGTCACCCTGGAGGTTATCAAGTTCATCCAGGCCTTTTTCATCAACTGGGTGAGTTGAAGCGATTTACGGAACTAAAAACTAACGGACAGATGCAGTATTCCTAAACGGGTGTGACTTCAGGGAGGAAATTAACTTTTGAATGCGCATCTCCATGTTTGCTTGCATTCCAAAAGCAGACGTACCGTAGTTCCGTCAGGAGCTAGACCAAAACGGAGCTAAAGAGAGAGAGAGAGAGAGAGAACGTTGAGCTTTAGTGATGTCTCCAAATCGAGGCTAATGTCGCTCTGTGTCTGCTCGGTGTGTGAAGAAGCCGCTGTTTGCTAACACATTCGCCATATCACCTTTCTAAGGTGTTTGTAGCTTCTTCTTCTTCTTCTTTTCTTTTAAGAAAACACAACATATGAAATGTGTGAAAACCACTGCAAAGCCACTCAGAAACCTTACCGACGTGAAGTATCGTGAGTGAGCACTAGAATATTTTGTTCTTATACGTTTTGCAACTGGGTCAACCCCACCAAATATCTCAGCTTACGAAACATCGTTTTTTTTTTTTTTTTTTTTTTTGCCTGAAGTTATTCTGAGCCCCTTTTTTATTCATTACATTTTAAATGAAAAATCCTAGCAAGGAATATTTAGCAACATTTAAGGCATCTCTCAGCTGGGGGGGGATTTTTAATTTCACTGCTGCTATAAAGTTTAATTTGTTTTGTACCAAAGATGTCTTCAGTGAATTTACGCCTCCGGCTCTCTGTTACTGGTTTCAGGACACCGATATGCTCTATGAGCCCACAAACACACCCGCCATGGCTCGCACCTCCAACCTGAACGAAGAACTCGGCCAGGTGAGCCACGCTGCTCAAATGCTACGTAACATTGTTACACTACAATGCTGACTTAAAGGGTATATCTGCGCTTGTTTACCCATTCTGACTCTACCCGTTCAGGTGAAATACATCTTCTCTGATAAGACGGGGACCCTGACCTGCAACGTGATGCAGTTCAAGAAGTGCACCGTCGCTGGCGTGGCTTATGGGTAACGTTCCGTTTCCCCTCACACTTTTTTTTTTTTTTTGTGATTTTCCCCTGCTCCCCTCTTTGCATCCTCTACCGTCGCTTCCCCCCCCCCCATCACCTTCATTAAATGCAGAGTGTGCATCACAGTACAGCTGGCGTCTCTCTCTCTCTCCTCCCTCGCCTTCTCATTAGCAGCTGCATCGGTGCTCCTCTCAACATAAACTATAAATAAAAAGGCGGACGGACATTTGCAAGCGAAGGCAGTTTACTCTCTACTTCGTAGGCTTATGTCCGTCGTTTGTCATGTTGGAGGTCTTGTGCTTTTTTTGAAAACTAGAAATACGTTTCACTGTTTTCCCTTCAAGGGCCAAAAGCTTGAGACACAAGTCAGACACAAGAATATTTGCAGCTTACAGTATCTTCTTGTAAATGTAGGGCTTTAGTCAAAAATTCGCCGTCCACATGAATTAACTTCTTCCCTCGGCTCCGCTGACATAAAAGCATATTCTATTATGTTTTAACATTTCATTAAATCTGCACTTAATGTTATTTCCCCTGAATATAACTCTCGTTTCATTTTAGCGCGTAGATAATTAGCCTCAGTGGATGCAAAACAAGTGGGAGAGCAGATCTTCACAGAACCGAAGCAAGTGCAGGCGTGACAGTACATGATTAATCCCATTAGGATTCAATTAAAAGCTTGATTGATGAAGTGCAGACTGAAGGACAAAAGAGAGCGTTTTATCTGGAGTTTTCTGTACCAAAGCTCTCGTTATGATACAGCCCCAACCTCTCATTGTCACAAACATAAAGTCACTTTAAGTAGTGATCAATGTTCATGCTGATGATGTGATACCTACAGGGTCATTGCTGACATATATGTATTTTAAACGGCTGTCATTTTTAGGGTGTTTTTGAGCTCCAGAATGTCCTTTTCTTGCCTTTTTTTCCGGTTATTTAATCGGATGGAGCCTGCTGGTCATCAGGGACAGACACTCCGCCTCCCTGCAAAGGCTGAAGTTTGGCAGCAGTCTCTCTCCTTCATCCCAAGTGGAGATGTTTTCCTTTTGATTCTCTGGAACGAGGACTCCCTCTTATGCAACTGATAAATATGGATGAGTGTTTCATAGCAGGAGAGGAAGAAAAAAAAAAAAAAAAGAAGGGCAGGTTCTAATGAGGCTGGGCTGTTCTGGCGACGCTATCGTTTGGCCTGCTCCTCTTCCTCTTCTTCTGGGTTACCAAAATAAGAGTTGGCAGGCTTAGAATCTCAAACGGTTTGCAGTGCAGGTCATTGTTTTGTGTTTTAATTCACTAGACAATAACAATGTTGACCGTAGCAGTAATGTCCTCCAACTATGGATCAATTTCATATTTTTTTACTTAATTGTACCCCTCCTTCATTAAGTATGTAATTCATATTTTTTTAAACATTTATCTGTGTTTTTTAAACTTAATTTTTTCCACATCAAAGACACTATTTCTAGTTGAATTGAATCCGTTTTTATTGAGTTCATGTCACATCCCACATTAATGGCAATCAGTGTTTTTTGAGGCCAAAATGATTGAAACAGTGTTCCAGATAAATAGTCCATGCTCTTACTTATCATGCTGTGGAACGGGGGTTGATGTTACTACAACATCTGTACAAGTTCTTAATTAAGTTTAGGCGTTTACAGTTTATACGCAATATATATTTAATGGTATAAACACACAATGAATTAATGATTGTTGCATCCCCTAATGTCCATGAACAGCACTTTCTCTGTGGCGTGACTTGTAATTTGGTGCCAGCACACACTCAAAGCCCCCCCCCCCCCCCCCACCTCCTGACACCGCCGCCTGCATGTGTTCCTCACCATAAATTAAGTGCTGCTGTAATTAATAAAGCCGACCCCAAGGGTGTAGACATTAATTAATTCCACTGCATTGGAGTCCAAATCTCAATGAGCGATATTGTTCAGGCTAGAAAGGCTCCCAGAATCCTCCTGGGTGTTATTAGTTTGGAGTTGAGTGAAAGAATGTTTGTTTTAAATGTACTTGACTGACAAAAATAAGAGAGAAAAATCCGTTTTGATTTTCTTTTGAAGAATTTGTGATTGTAAAGTGTAGCCCTGTTGTACACTGGATACAGTCGTTACATCCGTCTGATACTGCACATCAGCCCGTATGCAGGCGGACCGGTTTGTCGTTAACGCAGAGAACCAAAAGTGTTTCCCCGCTGAAGGTGCGAGAGCGACCCGGCCTCACAGCGGGACTCAAACCCGGTTGGAATCAAAAAGCGGAGAGCGGCGCGGTGCTCGGCGGAGCGTGTCGTCTGGTCGGCTCCGCTCCGCACGGTTGACAAAAACGCCGCGCTGCAGTTAGTCTGCCAGAGCAGAGATGTCAAAAATAATTTGTTGCCTCATTTTAGAGCCGTGTGCACTCTGACCACGTTTAGTTTCAGACGTTGTTGTCTTCGTGGCGGCGCTCTTTGGTGGCCTCGAGAATATACGCTCAGAATGCTCACATGCAGCAGGTCAGCCGCACGTTGCCGGACGGCGATGATGAAGACGTTTTACTGTAAGAAGATTATCCTCAAACATTCACATATTCCCTCCAGTTTGTTTCTGGCCTTCTTGGTTTAGACCCCCCCCCCCCCTCTCTCTCATCTAATTTGTGTAAAACAGTTGGCAAAACGTCCTCTGTGTGATATCTTTAATGTATTAAATATTAAATCCCCAGTTATATTTGCTGGCGTTACCACGGTTTGGCACTCGGCGGCTCCTGTTACCATGTGTGATGAGGTTGCAAAGTGAAGTCATGTGGTTCCTTAACAAAATCACATTATTTTATTAGGTTTTTATTCATATCTTTTTTTTTTTTTTGCAAATTTAAAATCTAATAATCTCAAAGAATATTCAAGTTGTTTTTTCCTCTGAATATTACTCTCCCTCCCCGGCTCGGTAATCATTATTTTGCTTATTAATATTATTGTTATTGTCGCTCAGCACTACTAAAATATGATATTAAAACAAATGTAGTTTCTGCTACAGTTACCAAGGTTTATACACTTTGTTTTTGCACATCTAAACGAGATATAATATCACAGTTATGCGTTTATTAGTGAGCTGTAGAAGTGTTTTTTTTTTCGTCACATTTGAATAGAGTCACATTAGCTGTTTCCCCATCTTTATGCTAAGCTAACTATAGAGGCCCTGCTATGATCACTGCTCACCACCCTAACTACAACAGCTATCTGTCCTCCCCCGGCATCTGACTCCATCATACTCTTAACACCCGCCAACCCATAAACAAACCCATCTTTAATCCAAAGCCTGGCGCCTGCACATTCCCAGAACATGTCAACGATAGACTGTGTCAACAAGGTAATTTTTTCTCCAACAGCCACGTCCCTGAGGCTGAGGAGGGTAGTTTTGCAGAGGACGACTGGTAAGATGACTGGGTGTGACATTTTTTTCTTTCCCGCTCCTCGCTTCTGTGATGTAGTAGTGCTGCCTTGCCTTGTGGAAATCGTGACTTTGAACACAATACCTTTTTTAATGTGTGTGTGTGTGTGTGTGTGTGTGTGTTGCTGTTGTTGTTGTTCTCTGTGCGTCGAGTACACTTTGGACGTGTTGTATGTGACTGTGGCTCTTGATTCACTTTGCGTAATCCGTTGACGTGAAACAACGGCCTTTCTATTCCGTGTTGACGGTACTAGAATTCTTACTGGATTCTGAGCGGTGGCGTTTCGTGGACTTGTACGTTCAGCAAGTTTGAAAAGAACAAACCTTTAGTGTCTGTCGTGTTGAGGCTGAAGCTGTGCGGCACATTCTCCTTTTCCCCCGGTTAACAGAGAAACTAAATTTGGAGGTGGTAGATACACTCCTACTTATTCTCTCTCTCTCTCTCTCACACCTACACACACACACTCTCACTCACACACACACACACACACACACACACACACACACACACACACACACAGTCCTTCTGAGATCCATCTGCTAGTGTTGAGATCTGCAGTAACAGCATGGGTGTGTCTCATCCATTTTGCATGGGGGGGGATTGGGGCCTGTTTGTTAATGCCTATTATGCCGAATTGTTGAATCTTGCTGCTTTAAAAAGGAAGTTGCCAGTTTCCATGAGGGCATGACTCTTTTTGCTGCTTTTTTTTTTTTTTTCTCTCACTGAAACGACTGAGTTAGAGACTTTATTTGTACTCAAAATAGGTTAAGGATGCAGATTATGGGGTCAAAAACGCTGTCATCGTGACGCAGGTCAGTTGTGAAATTGTTATTTCCAGGAGAGTGTGTGTGTGTGTGTGTGTGTGTGTGTGTGTGTGTGTGTGTGTGTGTGTGTGTGTGTGTGTGTGTGTGTGTGTGTGTGTGTGTGTGTGGAAAAAAAAAAAAGGTTTGAACGGGAACCGGTCTCCGGCTATTGACTGTGAACAGCCAGCACCGTTGTTCCCATAGTGACAGGAACTCTGTGTGCTGGCAGATGATCAATAGCTGACCGCTCCGAGCTCCGAGCCTCAGACGTTTCATCAAGCCGGTCGACGTGGCGGACTACGCCGCCGCCGCCGCCGCCGCCGCAGTAGAGAAAAGGGTTAGAAACAGTAATAATGACTCCATAGATTTTCTTTCAACCGTACTGTAGTTTTTCAGTCTCTGCAGAATATTTTTCTATTTCACATAATTGCACAAGGCTCTTGAAATATATAAATATACATCTCGAACTTGTATCTTAATAAAGCCTGCAAGTGTGATACATTTCCCTGATCTCCAGTGCTTCTACGTCGGTGTAACGCAATATTGACTCCAGCCCTGCTGTTTGATGGCTTCGCTGTGTTTTCCCCCCATATTTCTTCAAAAACCTCAATTTGCGGCGCAGTGGATGTGGAGTTTTTGCCGTTTTTTGGCTCTTAGGAACCCGAACAGTGCATCCCGTGGGATTAGAAAGACTTACGGTTGCTAACGGCAGCCTCGGTAACGTTTCTATCAAGCCCCCTGTGCCACGGACAAAGCTGCTGTCTACCTGATCTATCGGGCTCCATTCATCACAGGATCGTGAATTGATCCGTGCTGGACGGCCAGAGAGCGGCTGGTGGCTGCATACAAAATCACTATTGAAGGGATGAAACACATCTTTACCTTTTTTTGTATATCAATGAATCTGTCTTCTCTGCAATCCAAACTCGTTTTTTGGTTGTTTTTTTTGCAGTTCAGCATGTTTTTCTGTTGTTGATGAAAGATTGTATTATTTGTTTTCTTTTGCTTTATTCCTAATGGAATGAAATTTATTGAATTATTTGTGCATCTTGCCAGTAACACAACGCATTTGTGGTACAAGTATTGAGAGACTAATTGTGTTTCCGGTCATTTCTTGGTCTTTTGCTGTGATTAGTGTGTGAGTGATATGTTTTCTGTTAGCTGCTTCTGAGAGCATGGACTGAAGCCCGGACACTGATATTGTACATCACATTACTAAAGCCCCGGGGAGCCGCATTTATATTCTGTCGAATGTCAGACTCATCGTCTAACTTGTCGTCATCAGACACGAGGAGAAAGTTTACGCGAACTCCTTTTGTCATGAGCGTTGTTGTCAGGATGCGACGATGATGCAGACTGATTACATGTTATTTACTGATCCATGACGACACGCTGTCAGCGGTATCGAGTGTTTCTGTGCGTTCTGACTTCTCCCTCTCTTCTTTCCAGCCACAGCACACACTCGTCGGAAGAGGAGGGATTTAATGACTCGAGCTTACTGGAAAACCTCCAAAGTAATCACGTAAGTAATGTCAGGGTTCCCCCCCCCCCCCCCCCCCCCTCCCCCCCGCCACTCGCCTGACAGTGAAGGACAAAACTGAGAGGAATTCTGACTCCGTTTGTCTGTGGTTGTTTGAGCTTTTCTTGCCAAGTGGACCTTGACGATGTGGTGGACTTTGTCACTGCGAGTCCTAAAAGTGGTGAAAAGGCTGCGATGTTTCACGGCGTGATTGTTTTTTGTTTTGATGGACAAATTGACTGAATTCACTTTAATAACTTTAATAAAGTTTTGATTAAAATCGTGCTGAGGGATGGATAACTATGCTTATTTGCTTATTCCCTGTAGGAAACTAAACTACCGTAGTGTGATTTTATTAGTGGGAACTTATGGGTTGTGAAGATTGCCTTTTTTAAAAAGTACACAAGAAAATCAAATATTTAGGACGTGCGTCTGGGGAGCAGTAGAGGCCACCTGTGGTAATGAAACGGGTGAAAGCGGTGATTGATTGGCCGGTTGAGTCACTCGTCTGCAGAACAGCGCGGGGGAGGCAGAATGTCACATCTAATTACGTAGAGCGCCGCCGCCCAGGGAAAGTAGTAATCCCACTGTGATGTTTGCTTTGTTATGACAGCAGAATCTCTCCACACATTGAGTTCGTCTGGGATCTGCTTTAGTTTCTTATTGATAGCCCCGCGCCCGCCGCTAATTATAGTGCATAACCAACCGCTGTTTAAAGAGCACCGTCTGTCTGCTAACGATTTCGCATTAAAAAAAAAGTCATGTTTTTAGATTTATTGGAGGTTAACTCTCAACAATGGCACTGCTACTAAAAGGAATATTTTGGGGAAATGCGCGGATTTGCTCGATGATGATATGACCGGTCCTCTCGATACAGCCAGAGGCCGCTAAGCTTAACGTAATGACTGGAAACAGCAAGTCGGGGTCTGTCCAGAGGCAAGAAAATCCACCTTTCAGCACCTCTAGAGCCCACTACTTACCACATTATGTCTCCTTTATTTCATCAGTACAAAACATGTGAAAACGACATGTTGTGTTTTTTTTTTCGAGGGGGTCGTTTCCGGACTACTTCTCGGTCCGGCGCAGTGACTTCCTGAAGTCTCCCGCAGTCTCGCAGCGATGACAAGACTCCAGGAAGTCAGGAGCTATCCGTTTCCCCCCCTCGTTTTCAGCCTTTGTGCTAAGCTAAGCTAACTTCCTATTTACTGCACAGACACGACGGAGGGTTTGATCTCCTCAGAGAGTATTCCTGAAAAACGTTGAACTGTCTCTTGAATCTACAAGAGAAACGTTAACCTTTCGAGCCATCGGCTCTTGTATGACGCTAAACGAAAGGATACATTTCATTTAACACCTTGTGTTCTCACGGTTCAAACACTTTGTCCTCATGGCCGTCAGGATGCTCCTTACTTAAACATCGCTAATCCTTATCATTAACAACACTTTTGCTTCGCTGCGGGCTATTTGTAGGAGTAGTGTTGATACAGTGTTTTGTGGGGGGGGGGGGGGGGGGTGGCAGTGCTGACAAAAATAAACATCCCCTCTGGTGTTCTCCATGTTCTCTTGAGTCACTGGACATGTTCTCCGCCTCAGCATCCTTCGTGGGTGTTTGTTTGCGCTGCTTCGTTTTCTCTTGACCCTTCAACCTTTTTTTTTTTTTTTTTTACACACTGGCCATGTCTGAAGTGATGAGTGTCCGTCACTGTTGTCGTGACACAGATTACCCAGGAGTCAGTGGGGGGGGGGGGGGGGGGCGATAGCTGGCAGCACAGTATTAGCTGTCGCTTCTAATTGTGCCATCAGAGCAACGCTCACAATGCGCCCCGTACTCCCCGCCACCCTGGATCGCAAACGCACGATTATACGTCTATGCTTGTGAGGACCCTCATTGATATATATTGCATCCCTTATTTTAGACCATAGACCGAACCTCAAAGGAATAATTTCACACATTTGGAAATATGTTTCCACTTGTATTCTTGCCGATGGCCGATGGCCGATCTGTGGTCTCATCTGTGGATGAGACCACAGATGCCACTCTCGTATTTGTCCATTAAATATAAAGCTGGAGCCAGGAGATGGTTAGTTTAGCTTAGCAGCAAACCTGGCTTTGTCCATGTGTAAAAAGGAAAATCTGCCCACCAGCACCTCTAAAGCTATAAAAGAAACTGGACGATTCCTTGACTCAGTGACTCCGAGGAGTCTTGTCTTAACCGTTAAGTTGCCAGGCAAACACGATAATGTTCAACCCCATCGCAACCAAAACGTCATTCTAACCATAACCCTGTTACCAAGTTTAAAACCTCAAGCAGCCAAATGTCGCCAAAATGTCATTTCTATCAAAAAATGTCCTTACTCGGTGTCTAAAACTCCACTGGCTCCTCACACACACACACACACACACACACACACACACACACACACACACACACACACACACACACACACACACACTGACATGTCCTTCAGAGGATACCTGTCAACCCAGACCAGATTAGCATGCTACTAGGAGGCAGAGAGGCTCTCACAGCCACCTGGACTGTAACAGACTCTGTGTACTTTCATTTACAAGAAGCCCTTTGATTTGCGCCCCCCCCCCCCCCCCCCCTTTCATTTTCTCCTTTGTTCCCTGTTAGACATCTCTCATCAGAGTTGCCATGGCCAACAGAGAAAAAGCAAATTTAACAATGCCTTGTGTGTGTGTGTGTGTGTGTGTGTGTGTGTGTGTGTGTGTGTGTGTGTGTGTGTGTGTGTGCGCACAGGGCTTGTTGTTGAGAAGGGGAGAGAACAGCAGATGTTTTTGTATAATAAGCAGTCAACAACATGTATGGTTACCATCTGCTGTAGAGTCTCCGTGTCACTGTCGGTTCATTGGTTGTTCGTTTACGTCGGTAGATAATTCCGTGATCTTATTCTGCCGTTGAACTCATTTTGAACGACGATCGGCCACTTTGGTTCCCGTTTCTCTGTGTGATTCAGGCCCGGCGAGGCCCTGAAGGTAGCCGACATCTCTGCCTCGCTGACTAGACGCTGGTGGTCCTGCAGCCTTTCAGACAGGAGCCTCGGCAGATGCCTGTCCGAGTGTGGCCCTCGGCTAGTTAGTCATACGTTTCCCCTCATTAATATAAAATGCCCTCAGTTTATAGGCTAGGCCTTTTTTTTTTTTTTTTTTTTTTTTTTTTTAATTAACTGGAGCAAGTTTATATTCCATGCATGAGCACATGACTGTCTGTGGGGTCCCACCAGCAGTCATTAGTGCGGCCGGACCTCACTGGAGAATAATACTGGAGCCACATCTGTTTCAGACACAGACGGACCCAAAGTGTTCACTTCTGAATGTCACAACAACGTATTTGTACCGGAGGAGTGAGGTTTTAAGTCGGTCGTATGAGTTTCGAAAAGCCGTTTTACCGAATTAACAACATATTGACAAGCGGGCCCAAGACCAATCCCTTTTGATTTAAACAGTTGTGCTTCGTAAAAAGTGAAATATTCTGTTGCCCCGGCTGTTCACTACTCTTCTACTAATATTAAAGCATTGATTTGTGGTCCACAATTTGTCTAAAAGGTTATCGGTGTGTGTCCCACCACATGAAGGCCGGACCGCACCGATGATGACGTGACATGTTTAGTGGTCAGACACTCTGCAGCCCTAAATGGAGACGGTTGACTGTTGCCAAGCAGCTATTGTTTGATTTGTTGCCTACTTGCTGCTGCACTAGATTGGATGAACTGAACCGTCCTGATGTAGCAAACATCACGCCATAAAAAAACGCAAATGCTGTCTGTAAACATGGCTCCACATCCTCCGAGTCGGTCAAACTGTGCTCTCTCTCTCTCTCTCTCTCTCTCTCTCTCTCTCTCTCTCTCTCTCTCTCTCTCTCTCTCTCTCTCTCTCTCTCTTCCTTCAGTGACATCGGTGTCTTTCTACTTGTTTTGTTGTGACAGTTTTTTTGTTTTTTTTTATTATACAGAAGATTAAATAATCAAAAGTGCCCTTTTTTCTACTTTCTGTAGCCTACAGCTGCTGTCATCCTGGAGTTCATGACCATGATGGCCATCTGTCACACCGCAGTCCCTGAGCGCATAGATGGAAAAATAACCTACCAGGCTGCATCTCCAGGTAAAGCACACCTCCGTCAACACAGCTAGTGGAACACAGACTCTATGATGTGTGTGTGTGTGTGTGTGTGTGTGTGTGTGTGTGTGTGTGTGTGTGTGCGCACGCAGTATAATTTGGGACCTTTATTGCTCAGACTTTGTCTAATGTCAGGAGGAAAAAGGAGAAAAAACAAAAAACATTAATGAATGAAATCAGGATGGCAAACAAGTCATCCTTCGTGATTCTTCAGGAGCTCATGATCAAGACTAGATATCTTGGAAGCACGTCATCAAAAGGGCTTGTTACTCACAAACTTGTACATTTAAGTTTGGGACACTACACATAACCTCACGCTAGTTGCATGGCTGTTCGGTCAGCCTGTGCCACCTAAAGGACAGGAAAGTAGTAGCATCAGTCTAGACAATGAGATGTAAAGATGATCGATTAGGACCCTAAGAAATAAGAAATAAGAGAAATAAGGCGCCAAGTAAGAAAACGTTTGTGCTTTGAAAATAGGAAAACAAATGTAGCTCTTGCAACGCTCATTGCCTTCAGCTGGCACAAGTATCAACTCTGCAGAAGTTGCTTTCCTTGCATCACATTTATCTGCAATTCCAAACTGCTGCAGCGGTTTTTTTTTTTGTGGCACAAGTTGAACTGAAAATGAATTTTGCTGCAGCTGCGGGTGACGCTGCCTGGACCCGGTTCCAGGTGCTTTCGGTTCGGCGAGGTCGTGCCCTTTTTTTTTAGATATTTAAATTTTTCCATCTAGTGACCTCTGTGTCTTTGCAGCTGGAACACATCACTACAGCCTCCAGGTAGCAGTGTTTCATGAAAGACGTTTATATAATCATCAGTGCAGGAGAGAACCAGGAATTATTAGTTAGAAAATGAAACATCCTGTTTACAGAATGTCACTTTTGATATTTTTGAGCCTCACTATGATCCCCGGTGAGACGCACCCACCAATCAAGAAATCAGTGCCTTTAGATGAAACGAAAAATGAACTACTGAAACTAAAGAAAAATGTGTTTTTTGTGCCTTTTGTATTTTACAAGAATGCCTGCAGCTTCAGGCATTTGCTCATGGCTTACCCCCTTTAGACGCTGTGGTGGCCCCAGCAGCACCGTGTACAGTTCCTGAAAACAAGGACCATCCTAATGAACTCTGATGTTTCAGCCTAACCCCCTATATTCAATACAGAAACAATACATGAACACGTATTGATTTGTTTTATAATAACTGTATAAGGCAACACGGCTGCTTTTCGTCTCACATTTTGCTCTTGATAAGAGAGATGACCTTTTTTTTTTTTTCTTCTTCTTTTTTTTTTTTTTTTGCCTGATTGCTTAAAAACAATCATGGTCCTGTGGAGCTTTGGGGTTTGAAGCGGAGCGAGGAAAAGAGAAGGGTAGTTAAGTGAACTGTAAAAAAAACAAAAAAACAAGCTGAGAGCTTTTTCTCGCCCTGCAGCGTCGTCATGCAAGCTGTAGCATCGGCTACCTGAGCCTCAGTCACTGACCGCATTGTGAAAAACGTGCCGACGAACCAGTCTGGATCGTCGACGTATCGTATCGTGGATGTCGGGTTCAGCCCTGTCTTGTGTCGGTGTGTCTCTGTAACACTTTGTTGTTGTTGTTGTTGTTTTTGCTGTCCAGATGAAGGAGCTCTGGTGAGAGCAGCACAAACCCTTGGCTTTGTGTTTTCTGGTAGAACCCCAGACAGCGTCATTGTGCAAATGGTAAGCTGGACAAAGACGTTTCATGAAAGGCATGCAAGCTATTGTGCTGATTAATTTAACATTACCGTTACACTGCAGGAGTCCTTTTTTCATGTTTATTCATCAAAGAAATGGTTCAGAAGTTTGGAAATACGCTTATTTTTCTCTTGGATGATAAGATCGATGCCACTCTCACGTCTGTACAATAACGGTGAAGCTACAGCCAGCACCCAATTCTTGTTTTTACACTTCAGAACGGATTAAACAAAGTCATAAAGTTTTAATTATTTAGCTTTGAGGTTCTGGCAGAGTCGCCTTTGGACAGACCCAGGCTCGCCGTTTCTCCAGTCTTTATGTGAAGCCATGCTAACGGACTGCTGGCTCCATCTACATCACATAAGATGAGATAAACCTTTATTGATCCCCACCGGGGAAATTCATTTGTTGAAGCAGTATAAATAGTACAGATTCATTATAAATATATATATATATTTTAGGATTGTACCTTTTTGAGATTTAAAATCTCTTTTTCCAAGAGGAGTCCTGGCCAAGACAGTTTCACACATGAAAGCTCAAATAACAGACTTTCACATAAAAGCAACAGACTTTAAAATAGCATCAAATTACATCAACCAATGGATGTGCAGTAACAGAACAAGTACATTCAGTGGTCAAACAAGACTTAATCAGACAGATGAATAAAATAAATAAATAATAGGTCTATAGAGAAATAAGAAAACTATACATAAGCATATTTAAGGTTAAGTGACTGGGCATGAGTCATGCATGTGTGCTGTACAGAAATGAGAGCGGTGTACTTTAACCACACTGCACATCCCGATTCATTTTTCTAGAATATCTTTTGCGGTTGCTGAAGTAAATAGTTCACTCTTTGTCTTTATTTGGCAGTCCTCGGATTAGAACTGAGCTGACGCAGCGCGACCTCTCTTAAGCTCAGGTCACTCGTCCCCGTTGGCCCTTTTAATTGGCTAACCTGATGATTGCACTCAAAAGAGGCGGAGGCAGAAAGGCCAAAACCATTTCCAAATTATGTTTTCCTCTGCCGAGAACGTCTCGTCTCCAAAACGTTTGTCCAATTTCTTAACCTTTATCAGGCCCTCTAAAGCTCTCAGCATCTATTTAATCACTCCGTCTTGTACCTCGCGGTCTCAACCATTAAGGAAGTTAATTGAATTTTGCCTTGTAATTCTCCCCTCCGCCAGCTCAATGCTGGCAACTGAAAAACACATTTAAAGTGAAATGAAGGCAGATTGGAGTAAGGCTGTCTCGCGCTATACTTAAGATAAGTTGTCTCTCTCCGAAGACGACTGGACAAGATGTGTCCCTCTTGGAGTACGTTAACAAGTCCGCCTCTTTTTGTTTTTAGCCTGGAACAGAAGAGAAGTACGAGCTCCTTCATGTGCTGGAGTTTACAAGGTAAACTACCGATAACAGCATTATTATTTCCATTAGTTGTGTGTAATAGTGTCGTATACTGTTTGTTGGTAACAGGTGTACATGAATTATTGTATTTGTATATTGTATGATATCAGAGTTCATCATCTTCCCGTGTCCCTAATGATTTGTACTAATTAATGGTGCGACCTAGGCGTGATGTCTTGTTAGCTTCCACTGTGGTTTCTACTTTTAGCCCAAACGGTACGCGGCCGTTTGGCTGTTAACACCTCGTAATGTGATTTCTCTCTGACTTACTTTCTCTCCTGATTCCACCTTCTTCTTCTTCTTCTTCTCTTTCTTCCCTTTTTTTTTTTTTTTCCTCCTCTCACAGCACGAGGAAGAGGATGTCGGTCATCATGCGCACCCCATCTGGGAAGATCCGCCTCTACTGCAAAGGAGCTGTGAGTGTCTGTCTCTCTCCATGGCAACGCATGGCAGCTCATCACCATCATCACCGCACACACACACACACACACACACACACACACACAAGTGTTGAACACTCTCCTCTCTTTATTGCCTCTCTCGCTCTTGTCGGGAATTGTTTTCAATGAGCAGCAGCGTAAAGCGAGATCGCCATAATTCACACGTGTATCTCCGCAAAATAAAGGTTGGACAAAGATTACGTTTCACCGGAAGGCGGTCGGCTACCGAACCGAGCCTCATTCCACCGTTGCACAAGTACGTTCAGTGGAAAATGGTCATTTGTGGTGCAATTCTAATGATCGTTGGGAACATGTTGCTCTAGATTCTGCTATGAGTTGCCCTAGTAAGGCTTTTCAAAGCCAAATGTTGTAGTAATCTTACACAATGAGTCACTCAGCATGTTTTTGTTCCATTAAATAGACTTGATTATTATTGTATTGATGTAGCACTTTAAAACCAAAGAGGTTTTGCTTCACAAAGACATAAAAAAACGAGATAATTACCAAACAAATTTTCCTTTTTCTCATTTTCCTAATTTTCTCAATCAGGTTTTGTTCTTATAGTTGAGTTTTTGTTTTCATTTGGCACTATTTTTATTTTGCGATAATTTCAACAAGCATATTTGTTAAATGCACAAAAAATAATTGGCAGGATTAGCACTAATGTTCGGTCTTATTTTGATGCTAAACTCTTCAATGATCGGCCTTTTTAACGTTATTAAAACACATTAATTTATCCGTCACAGGATCCAGATACAATTGTAGTGCATTTATTAATTCCCCTGTAAGTTAACGTATGATTACTTCGGTACATGAAGCTATGTACTGAACACACAAACAACAGAAAGCCGAAAAGAGCTGGATCCGACCTGAGAACGCCCATGTGTGCGGTAGCTCCAGTCCAGGAGGTTCCTTTCCTTCCACTCTGGGTGTCAATAACCGATGCGTGTTTGTCTCCCTTCAGGACACGGTGATCTATGACCGCTTGGCGGACAGCTCGAGGTACAAAGACATCACGTTGAAGCACCTGGAACAGTTTGCCACTGAGGGTGAGTGGACAAACGTCGCCCCCTGTCTGCCAACAGAAGAAACGTCTCTCAGGATGCTTTTAAATCTCGGGGCTTGCAGCGTTTCTGTCTGGTCATTATCGCCACTTGATCATCATAAGCTGCTGCTGCTGCAGAAGAAGAAGAAGAAGTAGTTCTCTTTCCCTTAGAGCTTAACCTCATGCGTCACCACTTGATGAACAGTAAATCCTAATATGAATATGTTGAAGTATTATTAATCTAACGCAGTGGAGCTGAAAGAAGCCGCATCAGAGACTCTCCTTTAAGTTCACACTGCCCCCTTGTGAGACACCAGCAAAATGATGTCATTTTGGAATATTTGATGTAGGCTAAATATAGCATCAGGGACAGATTGTGAAGATCTTTAGTCACTGTCATTTGGAGAGGCTTGACAGAAATATAACACCTTTTATCCTCCTGACAGGAAGAATGAACTATAATAACAACGTATTTGATCTTTCTTGAATATCATTTGCATTGAACATAAAACGCCTATAAGTCTTAATTCTAGTCAGAAAAAAATCTGTTACATTTAGAATATTAAGAAGAATACTAGAAGTATGTTTTGCTGCTGCCCTCGTCCACAGCTAACCCTGAAGAGAAGCCGTCAATGAAAGGGCAGGATTTACTTGGCTGGTGATTGGATGAACCATCCGTCAGTCAAACTCTTACCCAAAACCAGTCAAGAGAAGAGCGAAAAAAAACCATCCTTTCAATGAGGAAAAAGCCTCCAACTCTCCAGTTCTGATACAGCTCACCTCCATAGCTATCTCTCTTCAGGAGCGGCCATTGTGAACGGTTGCCGCTCTGTGTCGTCTCGTACAGACCTAAGCCACGCCTGTAGCTGCCGGTGGCTCCTCACTTTACGCCGATTAATCGGGTGCTCTGGCTTACCGGTTACGAACGCGTTACTTGAAGCCTGACCAGATGGATTGTCATACGATATGTGATCCTGAGATTCTTGTACGATATCGTGAGAATCCAGGTCCCGTCCACAGCAGTGCATTTCTTTTGCTAGTCCTTCCGTCTGCCTCTCCAAACTTGGGGCGTGCCGACTGTCATCTTCTGTAGCTAAAGCACAGACTACGGATAGGAACCCCCTTTAAATTGTCAATGTTTTGACCCAGGTGTTGATGCTGTTTTCCCTCTTCCAGGCCTTCGCACCCTGTGCTTCGCGGTGGCGGACGTCAGTGAGTCGTCCTATCAGCAGTGGCTGGAGATCCACCACAGAGCCTGCACTTCCCTGCAGAACAGATCCCTGAAACTGGAGGAGAGCTATGAACTGATAGAGAAGGTTTGCATATTGGGGGGAAAAAAACAACCAGATGTGTGTTTTCAGTTCCTGATGCTTCCCTAAACTAGTCCTGCCATCGCATATTTCACCGTGAAACGCAAGTGAGAGGCAATCTTTCGTTATCTGGTTACACGTTGCATTCACTTAACGTACAAAGGTTTCATCCAAAAGCGCTTTTGCCGGTCTATTCGTTTGAAGAAAAAAAAATCACCCCGGGCATGAACTCAAGGCCTCCTGTGTAACTAATGGGGTTATTGCAATTACACCTGGGAAAGTGTGTGAGAGATTGGAGGTTCCTCCAGCAGGTAGAATTGGTTTTCTGTGAGGTTGGTCTATGTGGAAACGTTAGTCAAACATAGGAAGCCACAGTCGTAAATCAGCCACTTGGCGTGTTCTTCATGGCCGCCCAAAACAAATGGAGGCAATAAATCATGAAATAAACATAAAAGCTTTTCGGAGGGGAAAAAAACCCCGTAATGTGCATATTGCTTAATGGGCAGAGTGTGGCACCCGACGCTGCCAAGGTTTGGGGTTCATTGCTGTTCAGGGCCACCCGTGTTAATAAGAAATGCTCCCGGTTTACGCCACACGGGGGCACAATGGAGTCACAGCGAAACATCAGAGGCTGGAGACGTTCCAACGCCGTGTGTGAAATCATCTGAAGTTACTCCTTCATCGCCGCTCGCAAACAAAATGCTCCAGTGTGTGATTTATTGTGTAAGAAAATGTTGAGATGTGATAAACATATTATTCAGCTTTGATAGGAGCTAGTCAGTGAGGGAAAAAAAGAAGGAAAATAACATTAATTCCTTTGTTATTGTACTTCTTTGATACCTACTCCTTCAATTGCTTGCCACTCTGAATGATGATTGATGGTTTCCATTAATTGGTGTAATGATCGTATTCCCTGAATCATCCTTCAACAGAGTTTCCTACTCTCATGTTACGACAGTGTGTTCCAGAGTGCGTACATGTGAAGTAAACAGAAACATTTCATATGAACTTTACTGATTGGTTCAAACTTGGGTTTCTGGACTTCTTGTACTTCAGCTCAACCAACTACTACTAAAGACCATCAGGAGGCCAGTAACCGATATAAACGGCGAGTCTCCTTCACCGAAGCCTCATTTTAAAAAGTTAGAACTTCTCCTGTTCTTAAAGAACTCTTATAGAAGTGAACAGACCGTCTACCGGCGTTCGGCTATACACTGGTGTTATGGTCCCACCCTGGCTTAAGGGTTGAAATCCTGATCCAAGAGGTTCTTGTATCACAGTCCACAAAGAGTGCCTTTTTTCACAACAAAACGATTCACACGAAACCCGCAAACAAGGACTCATCAGCTGTAGTCGTGTTCCTCCCCGGGCGCAGTTTCCCGCGCTGTGTGGTAAACAAAAGAAAAGAGATGATTAGAGAGGACGGAGCTGCAGATGTATATAGGCAGCGGGGCTCAGGTCACAACTTAAAGAGCTTCCCCTGCCTTCCCTCTGCTGCTGGCTCCTGTCTCCAATCAACCCCTGGGTCTCGTCAAATCTTTGGCCCTGTGACGGTACCGTATGAGTTCACAACCAGACCCAAACAACCACCAAGGTTCCTGGGAAAAAACACCCGCAGTAGTCTGTGGGTGATTTCACGCGCGCACACACACACACACACACACACACACACACAAACACACACAGACATACACACACATTGACGAGTCCAAAACCTCTCAAGCCTGTGGTGGTTTTCCTGGATGATAAACGAGAGCAGCTGATGAAGGGAAAATCACGTCTGAGTGAGTGACACAATCCCGGCCCACATGTTTCTCTGACACATGACGTTTTAAAGGCCTTCCTCTGTAGCGACCACCACTTGCTGACTTTTTTTTTTTTTTTTTTTTTGTTTTTGTTTTTTTTCTTTTTTTCCTCCTTTTTCTGGTGTAGAACCTGCAGCTGCTCGGGGCCACAGCGATAGAGGACAAGCTCCAGGATAAGGTGCCTGAGACCATTGAGACTTTGATGAAAGCGGACATCAAGATCTGGATCCTGACGGGGGACAAACAGGAAACGGCCATAAACATTGGTAAGAGTCGGATGATTAAAGTTCTCGCAAGGGGCCACGATATCTGGCTCAAAGTCTCAAAGCTAAACCCAGATTTAGTCCTCATGATGGTGGTGTGCCCCTTTTTTAATGTAAAATAATTAGCATTAAAGACTGCCTGCGTCCACATACTCCCATTAATATCTGTGCGCCCCGCTTGAGCTCTCGGTATCAACTCAAGTGGAAAGTCACCGGAGAACCTGATCTGCGTTGTGATGAATTGCACTTCAGCCTCTTACAGGTACCCCAGTCAGTCCTGTGGTCGTTCTTCACCCAGCAAGACAAACAGCTGACAAGCTGAATGCTTCTCTGTCACACATATCTAGCAAAAGCATCTGTCGCAGAATGCCAGATGATGTACGAGCGCACTGCACTGACGCGAAATAAATAACATTGCGTATGTACACAAGGAGGCAGCGCTCGGGTATCTGGTTCCCCCAGAGGTTTTTTTTTTTGGTTTTTTTTAGCCCCGCCGATGTTATCAGAGAGGCGAATGAGTGAAAATATCTGGTCCGCTCGACCCAGTTCAGATTCGCTTAATTGTAGATAATACTACGAGCGGAGCTATTTTGAATACAGCCTACGTTTTAAACACGGAGCCCAGAAAAATAGATTACGAAAAGTACCTCCGTTTGCGGCTGTACCTACCACTGCGGCCTGACTGAATCGGCCCTTTGTGCCCACCGTGCCCAGATGTGAGGGAGCTCCGCAGAAGCACACGCTCACTAGAAGTATTTTTACAGGACCGCCGTTTAACTATGTTGCTCTGTAAAATCTCTGCGCAATATTGACTTTGTTTCTTTTACTGTTTTCCTCTCTGAAAGACGATCCCCATTGCCCGGGTTCATTGTGCGAGTTTCGCCACATTCGACTGATGAATTTGGCTCACGTCACACTTAGGTGTTTTCAAGGTGGCCCGAACCACCCAAAACGCCACACTTGGCGCAGGATATTGGGCTTAAATGCAGTGGAGGTCCCTTAATGTCAGCTTCAGATCTGAAGCTTTGTTTCAGTGTGTTCCTAGTCCTGAACGCTCATGACTTAATAATGTAAAGCAGCTACACTGACACACCGAGTGTCTGGCCGCCGGAGGAAAGAGCCATGTTTGCTCTGGGATACGCTCCCAGTGCTGAGAGTTGTTTGTTGAGGGGAGTTAAAGGTACGTAATGCTTGGGACAGGTCAGAACCAGAATTCAGTGAAAGGAAAGTGCAGCTTCCTGGGGAAACACAACACACTTTAAAACGAAGGTATTGCAGATGAGAACCACAAACAACGCCTTTATCTTCTCAACTTCACCTTTTTACAGTGACTATCAGGCCATTCTTTTCTTCCTCACAACATCTCGAGTTCCCTCTGTAGCCGAACGTTGTATCTTTTACTTTAATTGTTGCTCCCGTTGCAACAATTGAGACTCGAGTGTCCCCGGGTTCCACATTCCTCGAGTCCTGTGGGAGCAGTGTTTAGTTCCGCCTGAGATGGAGAAAGGCCAGGAATCCAACTTTCTCTGGTAAAATAAAAAAAAAAAAAAGTGCAGTTCGGCCGCAGCCAAATGAGCTTAAGGTAAACACATTAAGCGGAAGGGCCGTGGCAGGAACTGACAAGGGGGAAGGGAGTAGGGACAGTGTTGAGATGGGGAGACATTTTCCTCACATTGGCCATTTTTTTTGTTTTTTTTCTGGGACGTTTGCACCTTTGCACTTTAAGAAAACAATCTGCCAGAGCCAGACCCCGACCGTGTTTGGTTTTGACTCGGGGAGGTGAAACCCTCTCATTTCCTCATGCAAGGCCCCCTTCTGCGTGTGCCGCGTGTGCGTTATTGTGTCTGACTGTGGCCGCGTTCGTGTGTTTTGTGCACGGTCTTTATCGAGGTTTTCCCTCACCGAAAATGCCACCCATGTGTTCACAAAACACGGGGCTTTGTGGTAACCCCCTTAAAGAAACTGAAAATCTCTTTCCAGACGGGAGCAAAGTGTTGAAGCCCACAAATATTCCTGTGGTTATGCCACAGATGGCAGCCTTTTCATACCGCCACAGGGTTTTCAGCTGAAGGCTCTTCGGTCTTGGTCCGTGAAACATTTCTGTTTTCCCCGATGGGAGGCTCCCTCTTCCACCTTGCTGGTGACCCGGAGCATCTGTCCCAGCCAAGAGCTGCGGGGAACGCTCCCCAGAGGGCCGTGTTTGGTAACTCAGAGTTGTAACTGCCTGTTAAAACAGGAAACTGACAAACTCTTGTAAACCAAACTCATTAGTCATGTCCCGAGACACGGGCTCTGAGCTGTAACATTTTAATTGGTGTCCCTTTAAAATGTTGCCACATATTGTAGTGCCACTTATTTGTTTTCTTTTTTTATTAAAATGTTTTGTTTTAATGTGTGTGTGTGTGTGTGTGTGTGTGTGTGTGTGTGTGTGTGTGTGTGTTTAGGCCCTAAGCACATACGTTGTCAAGCTAAAGGGGTTTATTGAATCTACAGTTTGATGTCGTAGTATAATTCATTTAAGTTTTTCCTTCCTACCTATGTTCTTACTTTCCATTCTTTTCAAGTCTTCTAATTTTTCTCTATCAAACGTATAATTTAATTTTCTTTTCTTTTTTTTCTGTTTTTTTTTTTTATAGGACATTCCTGCAAACTACTGACCAAGAACATGGGCCTGCTGGTGATCAATGAAGACACTCTCGATGTGAGTTTGTTTTTGCATTTTTCTTATCCACAAATTAACTTGCTTGCATACAGAATTGGAAAAACTCACCAAAGAACATAAAGCTCAAAATGTTTGTTTTTCTAATCAACACACAACTCTTTTTTTTTTTTTTTTTTTTCTTCTTGGGTCAGTCGTTCCAATCAATCAATTTCCAATTTCCAATCCACATGTCCTGTACAGACGTGCATGCATCAGTATGTTCAGAACATCTGGCCATCATACAAACACACTTAATTGATAATGTATCTTCAGTAATTCCCATGTCCTCTTTGTACATAAGCAGCAAAGATGCATTCAAAGTCAAGACTACTAATAAATCAATACAAATAAAAAATGTAATTTATTGTTTTGACAGATTTGAATTAGAATGTGCTTGTAGTAGTTCTGTTGTTTTTGATCTTGGGGGTAAATACATGACATCACGACGACGTCCTTGACTATAATAATCCCCTGATGTCGTCACCCGATCCCCGTGAAAAAGACTCTCGAACCCGAAAGGTCGAAGCCACGGGGAGCCTTCCAACACTCAGAGCCACCACACATCACAAATCTGCCTTTAACATCTCTGAGGTACCCAGCAGAGAAGCCTGTTGACCCCCCCCGGCAGGAGAGCCTTGTCTGTTGTTTCTGAGATTGAAAAGGGCAAGTCCCTGCACTTCCAGCGGCAGAAACCCGACTGGGTTTAGTTTGTCGGACAGGAATGAAGGAATGGTGAGACGGAGTGGGAGAGAGCGGCGGAGGGAAGGGGGGGGGTGTGTGTGGGGGGGGGGGTGATGACGGACGGCCTTCACTCTGTCACCCAGTCGTTAAGCGTGATAAATGAAGTCGAGGTAGAAATCTGGGGTCGGTGCATTCATAAAGCACGTGGGCCGGCGCTTTGAAATGTCAGCTCTCATTCCCCTGTGGTTGAACAGATGCTTACATAAGGCGAGTTTGTTAAAACGCAAAGGGAGAAACCTCTCCGCCAAGACTGAGGAGGCTCAGTGAGCGGAGGACCAGGCGGCCCGGCTGGTAGCTCTGAGCGCTCTTGTGCTGCGAAAGAGAGTAATTGGAGCATGTCTTCCCTCTCTGCCGCGTTTTAGAAATGTTTATCAAAGCGAGGACGAAGTCTTTCGACATCCTCTGTACTAAATCTTACCAGAAGTGAAATTCCCAAAGTGAAACTTGGGTCTCAAAGGTAGGATTAGGTCATTTTGAACAGCTTTGTCTTCCAGTCGGTGGTGTTTAATCATGTGAAGCGCTAACGGCGCTTATTGAGCGTTAGTATATTAATCTTTAGGAAGCACGGTCACAGATAGATGAGGCTTATTATTTTTCATTTTTGCATAGAAAAGGTTATTCGTCGGTGTTCTGAGTTGGAAAAAAACGCTGAAAAACAGATCAGAAAATCAACAGTGTGTAAGTCCAAGGGAAAGTTGGAATGGGGGGAAAAAAAACGTGATTTATAACGCAAACACACTCTGAGGTGTCCTCTCGGTGAGCCGCCGGTCATTAAAGTGACAGAAAAGCATGTGTCCACACACTTCTGACTGAGCTGGAAGGTCCCCTGTGTGGGTGGCTCCAGGTCTAAGACAAACGATGACATTACGTCCACACAAACGTCCAGATTCCACATCACGAGTGTCAACGTCCTGTTGGGCTGTATCGCTCCAGGGTCTATATATCAAACAATAGAGCTCGGTCTTCATGGGACGCTCTTGTGGGTTCGTGAATGGACGGCACGTACCAATTCCAAAGCCAAACACTAGCTAGTCACACGGGCTAAACTGGTCATTATAGCCATAACAAAGAGGCTTTAGGAGGAGACATGTAGCATTAGCGCTAAAATTCCTCAGTGGAAATTAGGGGAGAAATGGCCGCCCTGCTTGAGGGAAATGGTAAACTTTTGCTTATCGCGCTGTCCGATGAAGAGGTTCCGCCCCAAACAAAGTGAATTCTTTCTCGCATACTGGTTTATACACGAAGCTCACGCCGAGACGTCACCTAAAATCACTCTGTTAACGGAGATGGAGAGGATTCAATGTTCTGCTCTGTGGTCAAATAGAGAAATCACAACCTGACCTGTGCTTCTCTCTGTCTGTCACGCACACACACACACACACACACACACACACACACACACACACACACACACACACGCGCCTGCCCACTGCTCACCATCTCATGCTGTTTTTACGGACCCCATCAGAGATGGTTAAGTCCTCGCAGCTGCTTTCTGCTTGGATCCTCTTGCTCGGTTTCTCTCCTCTGTTAATCCATCATCTCTTTCTCTTTCTCTCTCTCTCTCTGCGCGTCTCTCACTCTCCTCCTCTCGCTTTGTGAAACGTAAAGCCCCTTTCTCCAAATATTTCCCTTTTAAGCTGGGGTTTCAGAGTTTTGTTATGCCAAGCGAAAACGCCGCCTGGTCCCCCTGGTACAATCCGACTGCTTTGACACATCTGACCTCAACGCCGGGCCGGACCCCTCCCTCCGTCAGCGCCGCTTAACGGCCACCAGTTCTTTAATGATTACAGCTGTTTGAGCATCTGCGTGACGCATTATGTTTGATACCTTGCATTATGTCACTGCGTGGTGTGCGCCAAGTTAAGTCTGTCTTCCATTTAACCGTTTGCACCTGTACGGCTCCACCGCACCGCCATTAAGGATACATTTTTTTTATTGCAAGAATTTCTATGCCAAGTTTTTTTTTTTTTTGTAGTAATACTATATTTTTCACTTTTTTTTTTTTTATTGAAAATATACATGCATTACATCTATCTCCAGAAAATGGTTACACACAGCAATTGGTGTTATTTGCTAATGGCTTCACCATATGTGGGGAAGATGATTGATTGACGAATACAGCGATGATCTCACCAGGCCATCCGTCCAGCCCACAGTAAATCCTCCTGTCAGTCTCATATTTAGGGCTTTTCATCATCGCCCATCATCATCATAGCTGTGTGTGCCGCATAAGCAAACACGATCCATTCTCAGAACTCGTCTGTGTTATCACCTAATAGCCATGGTCCGAGTGTTCTGAGCACGAGAAACATAATAAATATCTCAAATATGAAGAGCAGCTGCTCTGCAGCGGTGAGGTTATTTTTTTCTCTTTGCTCTAATGTGAAGAAGAGACTAGATGGACATTTACAGTCTTCATATAAATGACGCTGGTGCCTTTGGTGACACACTAAGTGAATTAAATTTAATAAAAAAATTGTGTTTCATTGTTAGACTTCAAAAATGCATCATACAAACAGAGAGGAAGACTTTTCTTCTATGTCCTGACTACAGTAGATGAAATATTAAATCTTATAGCAGATTACAGGAGGGGGGCTGTTACTCTTGTTCCTCATGCAGCTCATCCTTTTAGATTAGTAAGTCCTCATATGCAAATGAAAATGTGTTACAACTAACAAAAACATTCAAGGACTGTTTCTTTTCATAAAACATATAGAAACTTCTAAACGCAGGAATTTAGATTTTTCTTGGAATAAGAAGAAGAAATTAGATGTAATGAAGGAAAATAACATCTGCAATTATTTCTGTAATGAAGCGCTGGCTGAAGTTTTTTTTATATATATATTTGTTTTCTTATACTCAATCATTATAGCGCTCTGTCGTCTGTAAAACATTTTAATTTACTTTACAAACATTATGAATCTGTTTTTCATAGATTTTTTGTGTGCGCTTAATTAACTTAGCCTGGATAACAGATGGTATTATTACAATATGCTTTTAAGATACAATAATAATAATAATAATACATAAATGAATTAATCATAATCAGCTTGCACAGGAGATTCTGGAAAACCTGAAAAACAACATGGCTAACATGATCTAATAACAGTACATACCTCCTCTAGCGGCTACAACACCATAGGCCTGAGATTACGATGACTAATTACAGTAATTAAACTAACGTTCGTGACGTGTTGTTCCATCGCGCAGAGAACAAGGGAGATGCTCAGCCACCACTGTGGAATGCTGGGAGATGCCCTCTACAAGGAGAACGACTTTGCTCTCATTATCGACGGGAAGACTCTCAAGTACGCCCTCACATTCGGAGTGCGACAGTACTTCCTGGACCTCGCCCTGTCCTGTAAAGCTGTCATCTGCTGCAGGTGAGATTTACTCCGGAAACAATAAAAAGGAACCGGCGACGATAAATTCCACGGACCAAAATGACAGACGATGTTCTCACTGCCAGGACTTTATGTACCGAATCTGTTTCTGCACTTGAAAACTACACAGAATGTGTGTTTTGAATACTGTACAGTACTCAGCCAATGTCCAAGTGTCCACTTTAATGCAACGGATCAAAAAAAAGTGTGCTTAGAGACGGAAAACTCTTACATTTTCCACTTTTTACGATGTCATAAAGTTGTTCGTCAAACCAATAGCCCCAAACCCAAAGAGGATTTTACAATGACATAAAACCGAGGAATAAAGCGAATCCTCACGAATGAGAAGCTGAAATTGAGTAATGCTTTTACTTAAAAATGACTTAAACTGACGTACTATGTCTTTGCCAAAAAAAGGTCATTGGGTATTTTATGGCAGCAGTTCAAAAAGCGTGATAGTTGTAAATATAAATGGCAACTTTCAACATTAAGCAGGTACACCGTTGACCTGCCCGGGCCACATAAATAATAGGAAGTACTTAAGTACTCAAGCGACCATGACGGGGTCTGGGGCCACAAATCAGCACCATGTTTTCAGAACAACAGCAAACCTTATAACTCTACCATTAAGTAAAATATATATACATATATATATTTTATTTTTTTCCTTCATGTCTACCTGCCTTTGCCTTGTGCAAACTCTCTGGGCACTAAGAGACATCGGGAGATGAATGAGGCCTCTTAAACCACGGAGAACGTAAACATTAACAATTTCACAGCTTATGGACAGACGTGCAAGTTTACAACAACGTCTCTGGAGACTCCCTGTGCTGCACACTAGCCCCCCCCCCCCCCCCCGAACCGCTGGTGCACTCAGAAGACGCTCCTGTGAGGGAGAGGAGGCTACAGGGCTTTGCTGTCAGTAAGGGCATAAAGTTAAGTTCGAAGCCTTGTAAAGGAAGAGTTATAAGATGTGTCACAGCCGTCGCCTCGTGATTGGCTTCACTTAACGGAGCCGGTAGGAAAGCTCTTACAGGGGGGGGGGGGGGGGGGAGAGAATGCATCCCCCAGAATATAACAAGTAGTGTTTATAGTGGTAGGGCCCAGTCCCCAATGCGGTCCTCGTCACTGGCGATGGATACAAAAATGTAGCTGACTGTCCTTTTGGAGTTCAGTTGAATCAGAGAATGGCACGGCCGTCGATCTGCGTAGAGCAGGCTGTCCCCGAAAAGTGAGTATCAGACTAGTGATGGAGGCCACCTTGACTTATGACAACTCTTGACGGAGTCAGAGGCTTCAGACGCTGAGATTGGAGACAGCGCATACAACAACAGCGGCTTAAATGCTTCGCTTGTTCTTCTGTTGACTCGTCCAAACCAGCAGGAGTTAGTGCAGCAACAGTGACGCAACCCCTCACTAACCCCTCACTGGCTGCCCACCGTCAGACAATGCTTTATTATGTGACACGCAGTCAAGTCAGAGACACTGCAGCTGGGAATGTCTTCCCTTTTGTCATACTACAAAGGGAAGAAACACTGCATACTGTGTAGCACCAATTTGACCAATTCCACTTTCTAGTTTCATTAAATACCCATTGTGTATAACATCCCCTGTGCTACTTTTTTTTTTTTCCCCATTTTAGAGTATCTCCTCTTCAGAAGTCAGAGGTGGTGGAAATGGTAAAGAAACAAGTGAAGGTGATCACGCTGGCCATCGGTGACGGCGCTAACGACGTGGGAATGATCCAGACCGCTCATGTCGGTGTGGGAATCTCAGGCAACGAGGGTCTGCAGGCGGCGAACTCCTCCGACTACTCTATCGCCCAGGTGAGCAGCAGGAAGCACACCAAGAGAGAGAAAACACAAGATATTGATTTAAGTACGTTCAGATTACATTCAACTTTACAGAGTACAAGGAGATGCAGTTGTTTCCTCTTTAGTAGTTGGAGATGGAAGACATAAGTATATATATATATATATCTATGACATAAGTGGGACCTTAAAATGAAAACCATAAGGCGAGAAGACCAGATTTGACACTTTTGTAGAGTTAAAACATGATTTGAACTTCATAAAAAATAGGTTTGCTTTTAAGCTGCAGCCGCACGTCATTAATTTGGACTGACATTCGTGCTCGTCCTCTAAAAGTCCGATTCCACAAATTGTCCGTCCCGTCGTTGTCATCTCAAGTGTTGCACGCGTTAGCGATAGCTTGGCACATTGTTCCGAATAACAATAGGTCATATGTCTGCTGGGGCATTAGCTTATACAGTGGAGTGGTAACACCTGTTAAACAGGCACCTGGTGACACTCAACACTTAACTATCCAGAAACACATCCCGGGCAAAACGCTGCTCCAGTACGTTCTTAATTTCCGAGTAACCAGTTTGCCTGACGCTCCGCATCGATATCGGATACCCAGAAGCAACAAAAGCCAAACGGCGCTCCTGTGACACGGCTCCGTTTCTACACAGCGCTCCACTCGGTACATCGTGTTTCTATTACAGCCACGGGGGCCTGAGAGTATGGGAAAGCGGGAGTGGACTGAAACACAGTGCGCTCTCTGTGCTTCAGTATGCAATTACCACTGGAGAGACTTGGTGCTGGTCTTAAGTGCCCCCTTCAATCTGCATGACACGCAAAAGTGCATGTCTTTCAAAGACAGGTGGCCTCCTCTAATCCATTTAGGTTGTGTCCCAGCATCAAATTAAATTACACCTCCAGACTTCCAGCGGTGTTTTCCATATATTGGCGTAACGGAACATTAACCCTAATTTGCAAACTGAAATCAATCCCGGGGAAGTTGTGTAACTTGTTTTTCATTTTTTCCTCTACTATATTAATGTTCTGGAGGATCGGATGAGCTATTTGCCGCCGTTGATTATTAGTGAGTACGTTTCTGAGATTTAATACTTGAAAGCTTATCTCGAGTTATCTGCTGAAGCGGAGAGTGAAGAGGCTTTGGGCCGAGGCTCCTCTGCTCTCCGTCTGTCACCGGCTCAGGGTTGTGTTAACTGACGTCTGAGGGGGGGGGGGGGAGGGGGGGGGGGGGGGGCAAACAGAATTGCGTTTGCTTAAAAAAAAAAACGTGACTTTAATTCTATTTATCCAACCTCCTGCTCTGGTTTCAGAGACATTCAAAGAACCTTTCCTTTTTGTTCGACGGCGATAGGAACGCAGTGTAGATCGGGAGATTTGTGTTAGTCGTTCACTGGCAACTAAGATGAAACACTCATAACGTTCGGCTCCAACGTAAGCACACTTATCGGCCAACAATTGCGCTGAAATTGCGAGTTCACCACGGCCCCTAAATATAGTGTAATTATAAAGCCATTTAACTATTACGCTGAGCCCTCGGAGACCAATACCGCCACACGAACTCTGCGTTTTTCAGCAACTCAAAAGCGTGATCTCACCATCTTTTTACGAGACATTTCTGGAATGTGTCAGCGAGAGTCGTTGGGCCGCAATCTCTCATCTGTCCTCTGCTGCTGCTGGGGGGGGGGGGGGGGGGGGTGAGAAAACCCTGCTGCTGTCTTTTAATCCTGAAGTTGCTGTAAGTGCTTCAGCGTTCCAGCGCTGATCTCTGATTATGAGGAACCATGACACTAGTGTATTGTACACAGACGTATTCATTCATCTTGTCGTCCTCCTCCCACACGCAGTTCAAATACTTGAAGAATCTGCTGCTCGTCCACGGAGCCTGGAATTACAACCGCGTGGCCAAGTGTATCCTGTACTGCTTCTACAAGAACATTGTCCTCTACATCATCGAGGTGAGGAGGGTGTGCAGCGCTCTGATCTGAATGCAGAGCATTGAGATTCTCCCCCCCCCCCCCCCCCCCCCACACACACACACACACACACACACACACACACACACACACACACACACACACACGTGGCATGATTAGGTGTAAAGGCAAAGATTCCTTGTTAGAGTTTCCATGTTTGTATTTCTGTTGACTGGACCTTCACATTACCTGCCAGTTGGTGCTGCTCCGGGGCGAATAGTTTGAGTTTTGACGTACTTAGACACAAACAAACACACACACACACACACACACACACACACACACACACACACACACACACACACACACACACACTCTGTTATGAAGGGAAAACTACACCTAATTAACTCTCGAAGTCAGCCTTTCAGAAACTAATGCCAGTGTTTGGATCCTTAGAATATAAATCCACCTGGATCAGCTGAATTTGTACACAACTAAGTGGGAAATAATACATCATTATCACAGCATTTCATTGCATTTTTGATCAGCCCCGTGATAATTAAAAGTTGTACCGTATTGATGATCAAGAGCTATCTATACGAGTGTCTGTCCGTAGCCGCCCAGCTGCGCTCTTCTTTCATATCAATGATGCTTAGGAAGGTTCGCACACATGTTGCTCCCAACGTGGGTTTTTCTGCTGGTGTGCGGTAGGTTTGATGGCGTTTGACACACACCAGACCCGGTACTGATTGCAAGTTCAGAGCTATAACCAGGAATGACCAGACAGGTTAAGTGCTTCCTATCAGCGGCAGCTTTATCATAAGGAGTGCTCCGATGTTTTGATCTACCGGCCCCTTGCACTTGCCTGACAGGAGCAGCGACTTTGGCTCCGCCATCTTTGCGTCGGGGGGGAAAAAAGTCTAAATCAGAAGTCGCTCCTGACTTTGACCCACTTCTGTACACATCGGGGAGTTTTAATGGAGATACACTGCTGTACTGTATTTTATATACTACTCTAGTGTGCTTATAGGAATACAGTATGCCAGTGCATTTTCCCCAGTACTGAGTTTAATTACGTAGGAACTTTATCAGCCGCGACGTGGAGAATAGAGAGCACAAGTAAAAACAAGTGAGGACATACATAAAGAACAGAACGTGAGAGAGACCAGAACAAAAGAAGAAGAAGTTACTCAGGCATTTGAAGAATTGACGCCGTCCCCCCACACACACACACACACACACACACACACACACACTCTACTTATGTGGCTTGAGGGGGCCCTGTAGCCATAGAAAGCAAGTGATTTACACACTTCCTCTGCATTTGCGCTGTGAAAAAGGGGACAATTCGCTGAGTGCTCCCTGGTCCTGCTATGCACTGGTAAAAAAAAAAAAAAAAAAAAAAAAAGGATTTACACGTTTTAAAAATATCATCACCACATAACCTGACGTGGAAATATGAGCACTTTAAAGTTCTCTTCTGTTCATCCTCTTTCCGTGACACTTGACCTCCTGATCTCATTTTAGTTTATATACCATGGAGAATCCGTAGACTACCTTTTACATTCCAGCATGTCTGCTTCTGGCTTATTGTGACCTGGAGTGAAAGAGGGCAGTCGGTCTCTATCCAGGTTAGAACTGCAGTTTAGAGGAACTGAAACTGTTTGATCACGCTACCCTTTTTTCCAGAAAAGGTAAAAAAACAAAAAAAAACAGCTGTGAAAGCAGATCCAAAATGAAATTCAATTTGCAGCTAATTGAATTTTCTGTCAGCAAAAACATTACATCAGACTGTGTTCATTTTCATCCCTGTTTTTAACCATGTTAGAGTGATTTACTGTAAGAGGGGTGGCACAACTTCTGACCTCAAGACTGTCCAGAAGCCTCTTTTATTCTCCTCTTTACTCTTTGCCCTTCATTTGAATCGTAACTAAGCTACAATCGCATCAATACCTGTTCAGAATCCCTCTGTTTGTCCTGTGTGTGTGTGTGTGTGTGTGTGTGTGTGTGTGTGTGTGTGTGTGTGTGTGTGTGTGTGTGTGTGTGTGTGTGTGTGTGTGTGTGTGTGTCTGTCTATCCACATCTGCTCTTTGAAACATACCAGGTCCGCTTTTCAAAGCAGGTTTTTTTTTTTTTCTTCCTACAATTGTAACGTCTATAGTTCTGTATGCAGGGCGAGCTTCTTTTCTAGCGCACCTTTTGTTGCTCTCTGAAAACATAACTCCCCCCCCCCCCCCCCCCCCCCTCTGTGCTACGCTCCTTCAGGGGATCCAAGTAGATAATAGGACAGTTCTTCACTTTTAGGCTGCTTCAATATTTGAAAATGTCCCTGTCTTGTAAGACCCTGACATCTAACACACCAAGCAGGCCCCCCCCCCCCCCCCGGGGGGGGTTATGAGTAAAAGCTGCATTTGTTGCACTAACAGGTTTACTTTTGAGCTCGCGTGTTTTTCCTCGTCGACTCACAGGCTACCTCGCAAGAAGAGAATCGAGGCTGTTGACGGGAATTTTTTTTACTTTTTTGTTCCGTGCACCATTGTCTGGTACAGTGTGTGTGTGTGTGTGTGTGTGTGTGTGTGTGTGTGTGTGTGTGTGTGTGTGTGTGTGTGTGTGTGTGTGTTACAATTTGAATACCAGGACTGTGAGTCTCTGTGTTTTAAGCCTCTTTTCGTCTCCCTCTCTTTCCACTGGGTCTTTTGGATCTTTTTAAGAGACATAGAGTAGGAGGGTGAAGGATTCTACCGCTATTGTGGAAGACTTGAATGCCAGCGCAACTTAGGCTGAGGCTCTTGGAACGGTTGTGTGATCGTTCAGGGTTTTCTGTGACTGCCTGAGGGTTAATTGTGAGTCAGAAAGTGAGGCTGTCTCTCCGGCGGATGATTGACTGACAGCTGGAACTGCTTCACAGTGTTTCTCCTGGCTTTCCTCGTGCTGTTGATTATGGTTTGCATTCCTTTTCCTAATCAGTTAGGGGGAACAGTTTAACCTTCTGATCACGCTTGAAGACTATCTAATGGTAAAAGGCGGTTATAATCACTCAAAACATTTATTAAACAACGCTGCCCAGTGCAATGACGACCGTTAAGCAGAATTCATATCTCCTACTTCGCTACAAATTACACCATTTAACTAGAGAACGGGAGTGAAAAGAATTGAACTCGGCCACATCCAAGCTGAGAGAACCTTTCCAAAAGGAAGCCATAGCAACTTCATTCAAATGACCCATCCAGCTGGCCACTCGTGTTTGATTGACACGCTGCCAGGCTGCTACAGAAGGGGGCTGATGGACAAGTGGCATTTATGAGGCAATTACACGAACGCTCATTCAGTGAAGTTAGAGACGGCTCAGAGTTGCAGAGCAAAGCTTGCCGACCGTTGCGCGCTGAATGAAGCCACAAAGGACGTGCCTGGCATTGTAAGGCTGCTTGTGTTTGTAGCGCCACATATTTCCAGCATATTTATCAGCTCCCTTCTTTATGGCCCTCTTCATTCTTCGCTTGCTTTGTGTATGAATTCTATTAGCAGTTCTGCAGTGCTAAGCTTAAGAGTATCAGGACTCACATTGTTGAAGGACAAATGTCATGCTCTCTCTCCCCCCCCCACCCACCCCCACCATAGCCACTTCTAGACCAGGCCCGCGGCGGGGCTGTGGAGCAGCCTCGGAATCAGTGATTTTTGATTCGCTGATGAATATGCAAGACGTCTTCTTATCGGCTAGCCGCTGCCCAATCCCCCACCCCCCCCCCCTTTTTTTTTTTCTTAACCGCCGCTTCCCTCCATTACTGTTTTTCACGATGTGCAGTCGGGGAGAGAGGCCAGCCACACCCCTCCGCTGAGTGGCACTCAATGAGGAGAAGAAAGGGGGGTGGGGGGGGGGGGGGGGGAGAAGAAAAAAAAAAAATCCTGCCTGGTACTTCCCCTAATGAGCAAATCAATGCATCTGTCCCTCAAGAGATGGGAGTGGGAGAAAAAGAGAGAAGCTATTGGGACCCCAAGGACCAGGCCAAAACACTCACACAGAGGCAGCTACCACATGCTATGAATAGGAGCCTTTTTTAACTTAGCACAACAATATATCGGCCCAGAGCCTCTCATTGGGCAGAGCTGTAATTAATTCAGCAGTTTGACCTAGTCGCTAGCTTCTCGTTACCGGTGCGTGAGCCACGCTAATGGTCTCAAAGTATTTTCAGCAAGCCGAGACCCAAAATCACCCTAAAAACTATTCTTGCGCTGCCAACAGATGTACCGTGTATATATATATATATATATATATATATATATATATATACCTTCCTGATTCTCAGGGCTACCCTGAGAACATCCCATGTGAATTTGAAACGAGGCCCCCCCCCCCCCCCCCCCATATAAAGGAAACGACATCATGGTAGAGTGCACCTGATGGAGAGGAAGGCTGGATCTGCGATGGGTGGGTGTGTCAGAGAGGGGCAGGGTTCGAGGGGGCACAATCATAAACACAGGCCTCGTCTATAGGCAGCCACCCCCGCCACCTCACCAGGGGAATGAAGGGCTGTGTGAGTGGTGGAGGGGGGGGGGGGTGACAGACATTTGTTTTCATGCATATGCTTTACACGATTAAATGGGAAAGGGCCAGTGGCAGATTGGTAGTGGTCGTGTAGAGAGCTGCTGCTGGGGCTGCCGGGGCCCTCAGACAGGCTTTGTCCCAATCTGAGAATTTGTAGCAGTTCATGCCTTCATAATGAAGTTAAATGAAGCGAGGAAATGCTTGCTTGGCCACGGCCAGAACGCAGCACCCCCGATGCGTTACCGAGACAGATCTGGCGTGAGCGAGAGCTGGTTCTGGACCACGAAGTGTCAAAACTCTTGATTCACCATCGGCGTACGAGCAGTTTTTAGATTTTGCACATGTCGTTTTTTCCTCCAGAATGTGTCAGGAAAATCTGCTTTACAAAAATAAAGAAATCAATGCCTGCCATTTTTTTTTTTTCCTACTAGATTCTGTATTTCAACTTCTCTACTCGCACGCTAATATAGTTCACTCACTATACCTGGCTCCTGTCCTGGTCTTGGAGGCATTGTTTTGTTTGTACAAGTATGACCAGTCAAGATACGCGATAAGCCTCATCTCCACCCAGCATATGTTTTGCATTACCTCTGTCTCCCTTTCCTGACGCGATATATCAAAGTCTCCATCATTCACAGTCCCGCAGCCCCGACTCTGCCCCTATAACTAACCTCCTTTGTCACCCACTTGTCTTCGGATAGATCAAGGAGGGAAATAGTGGGCTTGATGTATGTTTGTAGGTAATCCCGTGATGAATCCAGTCTGCAATTTGCATCATGGAGGTGGCATCTGGTGGTCTAGGCTTTCCCACCGTCACTCAGACGGGTTCTGTTGTGGCCGTTTGAAACCTGTACGTACTGAGACCAATGACATGATCACAGGGCGGCGCTTCAAACAAAGCCACATTTAGTTTAGTTACATTTACTGTTTTTATTCTCCTTACTCCCATAACAAACACGTTTGCAAGATGCATCACTCATGCGATGATTTTAAAGATATATATTAGCTCAGAAGCTTCTCGCTCGTCAGTGTTTTTCACATTATAAGACTCCTTTCTGAAGTCTCTGCTGTGATAAGAGAGTGAAGAATGCAGTGCGACGGAAAAATGGATCGCAAGTCTGCAGACACAGCGAGCCCATCTCAATTCTGATAATGGTAGCCACTCGCCCTCACTATCACTAATGGAAAGCATATACTCAAAGGGCAATTAGAGAGACTGCAGTGATTTACTGTTTTCCTCATCTAGTTTGAGTGAAGCCTACAGGATCAAATTCATGACCGAGTGACTTACTGATTAAAATGACAGAAATGAGAGCGTGAGATGTGAGTAAACCAGATCTGTGATCATTGCTTACTGTTCTTATTTCCACTGCTCTTAACTCTTTCTTTATGTCTTTTTTTTCTTTTTTTTTTTGTCTCCTTTAGATCTGGTTCGCGTTCGTCAATGGCTTCTCAGGCCAAATCCTGTTTGAACGCTGGTGCATCGGCTTGTACAACGTGGTGAGTGTCGATAAAGTTCACTTTACTCCTTTACCCCGCCGCACCAAAACTGATCCCTTTACTGCGTGACTATGTCTTCAACGTCTTTAAAAAAAACACTTCTTCGTTATTTATGACCTGTTGTCAAGACCATATTCCCTCCGTGCTCTTAACTATGTTCTGAATAAGAAAGAACAACAGCTTTTGC
Source organism: Cebidichthys violaceus (assembly GCF_023349555.1). Taxonomy (NCBI): domain Eukaryota; kingdom Metazoa; phylum Chordata; class Actinopteri; order Perciformes; family Stichaeidae; genus Cebidichthys; species Cebidichthys violaceus. The sequence continues at coordinate 21,497,815 of NW_027176372.1, read as the reverse complement.
TTGCCCCAAAGAGTGTAGTTAGCCAGGGCAGCACGTTTGAATGATAAAAAGAATACGAGGAATGGAGCAGGCTGCTGATGTAGGGGGTCCCTCAGGGCTCTGTAACGGGACCACTCCTAATGAACTCATATTTCATATCTGTCATGAATTAAGTAGAAGTAAAACATGTGCATCTGCGAGTCTGATCTTTAATACCACGCCGCGAAGCCCACAAGAAGTTGATGTGTAACTTTAAACTGTTTACTAAAATCAACTCGATTCAATAAACAGAAATTAATGAGAGAAGCGTTAGGTTGATTTTTTTATCGGCCTCAAATGGAAGACATTTTTTGGTGGGCCAAAACTGTCAAGTGAGAAGGATATTTCGACAGCTCTGCCTCTTGCATTCATTCCATAATAAACCACCTCCAGGACTGTAGGGGTGGGAAGTTCAGTTCAGTCTTTTACTTTATCCAAAAAAAAAAAAAAAAAAACGGGAGGGAATTCCTCCGGCTCAGTGGGAGTTGTCGGAAGCAGTGGGCTGAATCCGCCCCTCAATGGAGGTCTTCCTGGGCCTGGCTCAGAATAAGAAAGGAGCCCATTGGAGCATGTCCTGTGGCCTGCTGCTCCTGCAGACTGAGTCCTGCAGACTCCCATTCCAGATGGGGTTTCAGGGAACTCACACCAACTGACCCACTGAGGGCCCCCCCACCCCACCCCCCCCAGCCACACAATACCATCACTCCTCGCTCTCTCAGCAAGCAACATTACAACACCGCTAAGAGACTACACATCAGCCGGGCTTAAATACCGGCTTCTTAGTCGAGAGCATCGCAGATGTTTGCTGGAGATGGGTTTTGCATATGAACGGACTTGAAGCATGACAAATCGAAATAAGAAACCCTGAAGGGTTTTAAGGTCAATGGTTTTCAGTGATGTAAAATAAAGAAAATGGAAAGTGTAGAACACAATATGGCAAATTGCCATAATCAGACATGAGATCCAACTGCTTACAATGTGCATACGCAGTAGTTTTATACATTTAGTAGAGTTTGTAAAGTGATTTTGGCTTTTGGCTGCATACATATTTGTCCTGTAATACCTAGAGTACATGTTTGGTTGGTCAGATGTGATTGAAAGCTCTTAAAAATAGTTTGCATGTGGCCTTTTACTGTTCCAAAGATTAATAAGATATCATTTTTACGCTTAACAATGTGTTAGACAAGAGGAATGTGAATGTCATCGCTTGTGATTTCAGAACAATAAAGGAAGTGACGGTTTGTGTGGCTTTCATTTCTCTGATGTTTCTCTCTGCGTGTTTTTCTCCTTGTGCAGATCTTCACTGCTCTGCCTCCTCTCACCCTGGGAATATTTGAGCGCTCCTGCAGGAAAGAGAACATGCTGAAATACCCAGAACTCTACAAAACCTCCCAGAATGCTATGGGCTTCAATACAAAGGTAGCACTAGTTTCTGTCAGTAAAACACGTGACCAGATTTAAATACTATCGGAGGACTTTTTATTTTCACTTTGGTCTTTTTGTTGCGTCGTCTTGAGTGACTCTCCTTTCAAAATCGTTTCCGGTCTCTCCAGTAAAAGTTCTTGAGAAGAAATTTCTCCAAATCTAGTGACTATTCGTTGAATATGTTGCCGTTTTCTAATTTACTACTTAAATACCGAATCACCTCTGGAAGATGTTCAACTTCTAAAAGGGGAGTATCGTTCCCCACCGTTTTGGTAATTATATCCAGCTCAGCTGGTATTAACTGTCACCAAACGCATCTGGTAATTTTCCATTGTATCTTTTAAAATTGAGAATTAATTTTGTGCTCCACCACACAAATGCAAAGGTCAAGCGTTTCATCTCTTGCAACCAATTACCATCAAATTAATGAGCGAGATGTTGTTGTTCAGGACCGATGCGTCTCCCGTCACAGTGACCTGGCAGCCGTAGTCGGTGGGTCTCCGGTCGTAGACGGGTTTGGCCCGGCGTGAGCTATTCTGTCTGGTTATAAGGGCCGTCCATTAGCTTCCCCCCCCTCCCCCCCCGCTGGTAATAAAGACGTCTCCTCCTTTCTCCATGCTGAGCCAGAGCCCCGGACCCTCCTCACAGGCGTGGTGACCTGGTTAGCGCAGCGTGGAGGTGGATTAAAGACGGATTGGCCATGGCGGTCAGGGGCAGGGAAGGTCAGATAGAGTGGGGTGTGTGTGTGTGGGGGGGGGGGGGGGGGGGGGGGGCAGAAAGAATCGTGGAACGGAGAGAGTGTGCTGTCATTGTGTGGCGCCGTTTGTTGCGGAAAATTATGCAATTTGTTTAAGTGAGGGAGTTGTTTGTTCTGAGAGCAAAGCTGTCAGGTTTGAGTTGAACCCATCCAGGACCACACTGACTGTGTCCTGAATGCATCTTCAGAGAGAGAGAGAGAGAGAGAGAGAGAGAGAGAGAGAGCTGCAACGATAACTTTTATTATTTATTAGAAAATGAGTTGGCAACTATTTGATAGTCGGAACGTTTTTTGATTTGTTTTGGTTTTTTGGTTATGCTTCTCAAGCTGCTCAACTGTGACGATGTATGATAGTTAACTGGATACTTTTGGGGTTTTTGACTGTTGTACCAATAAAACAAGCAATTTGAATTCATCATGCTGGTCTGCAGGAAATTCTAACAAAGTTACAGAAATATTTTTAGATTAAACTCGTGATTAATGAACACGCTCTTGTTCGTTTTAAGTAAATCCACTACTCGTTGTTGTTTTCCATAATGAATGTTGCTGCAAGGACCTTTTAACTGGTTATGAAACGGTCTCAACTTAATACTGAAGCCTCTATATGATCTTCATAAGCAAACGCGACCATCAGCTAGAATATCGGCTACATGTAAGTGTATACAGTTATTCTTATTTACCCGCAAAATCGGAGGAAACGATTTATGCCACGCATGGTTCAAACTCCTTTTTTAGCTCAGTCTGAGCGACCAGCCCCGCTGCAGATAGACCCAGATCCGGTTCTGTTGCCACCTTCGACCCGCAGTCGTAGCTCTGGCGGGAGTTGGAGAGCCCTGCGCCCGGGCAGCGGCAGCGGCAGCGGCAGCGGCAGCGAGGCTTTTGTCTCCCTGCGCTGCCAGGCCCCGCTGGGAGCCAAAACCAACACCACGCTGCTGGAGGCCCGGGCCGTATCGCTGGGCCTGCTGGAGGGAAAAGAGGCACGGCAAAAACCAGAACAAGGATGCGCCGGGCCAGACTTCCGGGCCCTGCTGCAGTAGAATGAGAGGTTTTTCTAAAGGGGATTCTGGTGCCCTGAACACTTCCGCTTTTTGTCCACAAGACAAGAATGTAGAGAAAATGAAAAGTTCCTGGTTGTAGCTTCAAGGAAAGTTGAACACATAGAGCTCATTTGGTTTGACCCGCTGTGCACAGAATGGGTGGTTGTTGTCGGTAGATGTATCGTTGGATCACGGTCCTCACAACCGCTGATTTAAACGTCGAACATTTGGTTTATAGGGTGTTATAGGGTGGATTTCCCTCCATTAACTATTTTTTTGAAGACTTTTAAAGACTGCCAAAAAAGGGTCACAAAAGTATGCGTCTGATAGTTGGAGGAAAATTAACCTCAATTTTGTTTGGGCCACATTTTCCAAGACCCATAAATGATGACTCGGCCAGGTCAGCAGGTTGTTTTTGCTGGCTTGTCCTCTCTTTTCCCGAGATATTTTCCTTGCAGCTGGCCCCGAGGCGAGGCGAGAAAATCCAGCAGGAATTTGGCCCCTCGAAAGCCCGTCTTTCTGCACGCATGGCTCTTTTGTACACAACAGATACTGTCTTTGTGAATTAAAGCTGTTTGTGTTGAGGTGAGAGGAGGGAGTGACTGAGGACGTTGGAGCCTCATGTGCCGCCTTGTTCACTTTTAATTCCATATACCTTGACGCTTGAGTCACTCTAATAAACCAGGCTCCCCTCCATGGGGTCGTCATTACGGTAGTTTACCAGCAACTATCACCTCTAAACAGCACTTTTCTCTTCTTGCCTCTTACTGGTTCAAAAGAAACGGGAAGGGGGGGGGGGGGGGGGGGGGCAGTTCTGGGAATATTTGGTTCAATATTAATTACCAGCATTCATGTTTTTTTTGGCAATTAGGACTCGCCACAAAGGGCAGAATCTTTACAGGACAGACCGGGCATTCATTCATTCATGGGCGATCCCGAGCAACTTGCTGGGATACAAGGGAAAGAAAGAGAGCAGGGTGGCTGGAGGGGTGAACGTGAGGATCCCACTGTGACAAATGATTATGAACATCTATTGATTTCATTAGCAGTCGTTGTTGTGGAGGGGAAACCAGGGCTTGTCTGCACCCCACGGTGAGGAGGGTGGAGGAGAGAGCTGTGCTCGTCAAACGGGAGCTAATTGGCATAAACTTGATGCGATTGCAACATTGGTGATAATTTAGCCCACATTTGACCACAGAGGTAGATGGGTGGATGTAGGGGGGGGGGGGGGGGTTGGTTGTTTCAGCCAGCCCCCCCGCTCAGTGTATTGGGTTTTGTGGTACACAGTGAGAGGGTGAGGTAATCCTGGAGGGGGGGGCTGCTATGGGAATTTGTTTGGTCGATAGGAAAGGTGAGGAGGTCGTGCCACAAAGACTCGTTGTCTAGAACAAGACTCTTTTCCGTTCGCCCTGTCTGGCTTTACTCCTCTTCCACCGTGTTGGAATAACCCTGCGCTGTTAGTTTTTTGTTAGTTATTCCAAAATGACTCAAACCTGCGGAAATCCCAAGACATTTGGACTCTCCGGGCGTCCATTGTGTCTCGAATAAGCCGTGTTTCACTGACAGATTTGCTGAAGTTCTGTTGAAAAGAGCTTTTGAGAAAGAGGCCAAAGATTAAAAACGTGAAGCTTTTATTTTTCCCTCCGTCAGCCGTTTTACTCTCTGGGTTTGATGCGTTTTTCAGCTCTCGCAAGTAAACGCCCGCCGTCTGGGTCAGCACGGGGGGGGGGAAAGGGGGCACAAATGTGGAGCAGTGTTTTTTTGGCAGAAAAGATTTCACGGCTGTTTCATGCTACATCGCCCATTAGTGTTTCGTTTGGCTCTGGCGTTGCATAATGTAAATTTGAAACAAGGTGGTTTTGGAGTGGGGAGTGTTGACTTTAAACAACTCGCCCCAAAGTCTGCATGCTCGCGCACACGGACGCACGGATTGCGGTCCGCGCCACGGTTTTCCAGGCCCTTAATAATGACCACGAAAGCAGCTTAATCTCCGTCAGGTCTGTCACTCTCGCTGCGTGTGCGTCTAGACTGATTTGCGCTTGTTTAAACTCTCCTGTCATTTATTTCTACACCAGTTAAAATTCTCACATGAAACGACCAAAGCCTAATGAAATGTTACGAGGAAAGCCTCACACCAGCGGCACGTGTATTCATGTTCTTATTGTCGAGGCGAGGAGCGATATTTCACCGCTTCTTACGCTCCTTGTTTTTTTTTTCGTTTAATATGATGAAGAGTTAAAAACCCGCACACCGACGCCGCCTACTTGCCTTTCGCTGCTCATACGAACACTCGGCAGCCTCTCTCTCTCTCTCTCTCTCTCTCTCTCTCTCTCTCTCTCTCTCTCTCTCTCTCTCTCTCCTCTCCCCCATAACACACACAGAGAATATACAACGTGTCTGTCAGCGGGGTGGCCATTCAGCAAGGAGGCCCCGACAAAACCGCCACTTAGCCTAGCGCTGGGCTGGCACAAAGGGCCCAGGTCAGGGGTCACTTGGAAGGCTGGAGCTCCCCACACCCTTTTCTCATGCTTTTTTTTTTTTCTCTCTCTCTCTCTCCGTCTCCCTCTCTCTCTCTTCTTTGAAATCTCCTGCCGCCTCCAACCCCCCCCACCCCTCTCTCTTCCTCCTCCTCCGTCCCCTCCATCCTTCTCCCCTCTCTTTTTTTTTTTTGCAGGTCTTCTGGGCCCATTGTCTGAACGGCCTCTTCCACTCCGTCATCCTCTTCTGGTTCCCCCTCAAAGCCTTCCAGCATGGTAAGTAGCTCCCAGAGAGTCGGCCACGGCCCTCGGTGGACCCGGCGTACGAAGAGGGAGGACAGTCAAACACACATACTTTGTCTTAATTAGTTCTCTCTTCAACCGCCCAGTCATGAATTACAAACATGTGTGCGCTCTGGCGAGAGCGACGCACACTAACAAGCTCGTGTTTGCGCCCGGTTGGTGTGCGTGACCTGCTGAAACGCTTGTGCACACTGTTATTCACACTTACTTCATTTTTATAAAACGCACCGGCCGGATTCAAGCGTTCCAGGTGACTGTTCAGCGCAGACAGTGATGCTTTTCATCCCAACGGACACCGATCGGTCTCTTTCTGCGCGCAGTTCATTTCGAATTTGATTCACGACCGCTTTATTTATCCAGATAAGGTCAATTGCGCGTGTTTGTGCACATTGAGATGCAAGGGTTCTATGTGCGAGTGGGGGAGTGGGGGGGGGGGGGGGGGGGGGGGGGTCTTGTGGCTTAAGTCTTTGCTGGCCAGAGCAGAGGACCACACAAGCTTGTGCCTGCTCTCTCGCACAAAGGGCGCCGAGTCCCTTCACTCTGACTGACAGGCTGTCAGCAAAGCCTCAGCGCTCACAAGACATGTGACCAGCCGGAAGTGAAAGCAGAGGGAGCCCTCTCTCTCTTTCTTTCTTCGCTGGCAGCGGTCGCACACTGCTTGATATCTTAGCCTCGGCCCAAAACACACGTGGGCAGTTTGAAGCGACGCGTCGGTTTGATTCGCAGTTCATTTCTGTTTTATTCATTTCGGAAACACTTCGGACTTCTGTTTTAGGAAAGTCTTCTCAGCGGGTTGGATTCCAATTTCAATAAATAAACATTTTGTCATGGGCTTTCTATTTCAGCAGCGAATTAGCCAGAACTTTTTTTTTTTTAATTTCTGACCGTGATTAATGGACAGCAAGTTCAGCCTTTCAGCGTAACTGATGGCTCCTTGCAGAAACACTCCGTCCTCATAGTTGCGAAAGACAAAATGAACGTTCCAGCCTCTGTCGAAGCAGCATTTTGACTGTGCTTTTCACTTCACTTTCCCATCTCCACTTTTATATCCGAGCATTTTGCGCCAAGGTTCACACTGATCCTCGGTGCTGTCTGGTTGTTTACTCTTCGGACCACCTAATGGACCTCTGTATGAAACCCAAGGGCTGAAAGGAGACAGCCTCGGCCCTAAAAGCTTCTGTTGTTGATTACCTTCACAGATACAGTTTTTGGCAACGGAAGAACTCCAGACTATCTCCTCTTAGGCAACATGGTTTACACAGTAAGTGCACCAATCTTCTTGACAGCCAGTGTTAAACGCTTTGGGTGTCAGAGCCAAGTGTTATCCAATTTCTGTGAATAAACATCACATGTTTCTTTTCTTAAGTCTTTCCTTTTGCCTGCTGATATTTCCCTCTTTTTTTTTAAAAATTCTGTTCAGTGTGTAAAACAAAACATATTTTTTGATGCACTTCCTTTGACCGATTTGAGGTATTGAACAGGGATTTGGTTTAACGTCAGTTTGATTTATGTCTCCACAGTTTGTGGTCATCACAGTTTGTCTTAAAGCCGGCCTTGAGACTTCGTCCTGGACCATGGTAGGTTTGGTGGCTCCGTCCTCTCTCCCTAAGGTTCTGCTATCTCTTTCCAGTTTCCTGCATTTTATATGACCAACGACACTTGTGACATATTTTGCATCCTCCTCTTACCTCCGAGTCTCTTTATGGTTTGTTTCCCTCTGAGCTAGTAACCGTAAACTGTGCCGTATGGTAAACTCCTTCAAGTAGCTAGAAGCCACTCGATGTGAACTTTTATGCCCAAATTGTAATAATAGCAACAAACAAAGACAGTATAATGTATTAAAAAAAAGGTGTGTATGGCCTTGTCCAGAAAATGAAGAGTTCTGTTTCCTCTGATCCTCCACCAACAGTTCAGTCACATCGCTATTTGGGGAAGCATCGGCCTGTGGGTGGTGTTTTTCATTATCTACTCCTCCCTGTGGCCCCTCATCCCTCTGGCTCCCGACATGTCAGGAGAGGTAAGCACACACACACACACACACACACACACACACACACACACACATGCATGCTAGCATGTACTCGTACACATGCTTACACATCTGCACTAGAGGCTGATGTGTTTTTTTTGGGGGGGTGGGGGGGGGATTCCCTCTCCTCTCCTCTCCTCTCCTCTCCTCTCCTCTCCTCTCCTCTCCTCTCCTCTTGCTTCCTGTGCAGTCAGTAGGTGTGGAGCAGGAAGGAGCTCGGCGCAGGAGTGGGAGTTAATATAATATGTATATATGTGTATACACACACCTTTACATTCTTGTAAATGGATACTGATTCATAAAATGTTTTGTATAAAATACATAGTTTTGGATAGATAAATACGTGTCTCTCTTGCCTACATACACAACTTAGAATAATATTCAAATATAAGACCCACAGGAACGGATTGGGACGCGAAAGGAGGGTGGTTTTTTTTTTTGTGTTTTGTGGGAGTGGGATGGGACAGGAATGAAAACACAAACACTCTCTGTCTCCACGTCAACAGCTTCCTCCGGTACTGAAGGGACCGCCGATAGAGTCGTCTTATCACTGACAGAGCCGCGGTGCCTCATAACTCATTCCGCCACAGACGCATGCTGGTGGGAAGTTTCCGAGTCAAACTTGACACGGGTCTTTGTAAGGCGAGCCAGAGGGTTGTAAACTGTCAAATCTCTGGCTTGTGTTGCAGAATGACTTAATTGGGCCAATTAGCACAATGTTTGTGTTACTCTGCCCTCCCTCGACTCAGTGACACTGCAGCAGTGGAGCGGTGTGGAGGCTGAGGACGTACTTGGTACGCACACACTGATGTCTCACAAATCGTCCCATCAAATTGGTTGAAATGCACTTTAACGTTCTTTAAACGTTAAAGAACAGATCCGATTTAAAAAAAAAAAAAAAAAGGCCCCTACATTTATTTATTTTTTTTACACTGTTTACTTGTTTGAGTTGTTGTTTACATGTGAAAGAGGCTACTGTCTCGCTGGGTCACCGCAGGTGGTTAATGAGAGCCTATTAACCACAGGTGACATTTCCCAGTGCATTCTGGGGTGGAGAAGGAGGCATCTTTTCATTAGGGAACAAGAACACAGTAGGAGGCTATTCAAAGAAAAAAAAGAAAAAAGGCTGGCACCACACAGCATGCAGTAGAAGAATATCTGTCTAAACTGGGATTCTGTGTGTGTGTGTGTGTGTGTGTGTGTGTGTGTGTGTGTGTGTGTGTGTGTGTGTGTGTGTGTGTGTGTGTGTGTGTGTGTGTGTGTGTGTGTGTGTGTCCCCCGTCTGAGATAATGCTTCTGGCATTCGGGGACTCTGTGAATGTGTAGATTGTAACACAGTTCGTTACAGAGCGCGTTCCATCGTTTCCGGGAGTTCATAACTTTGCACCGGTTTTGGTCATATTGGATGGGAAACCCTGAGATGTCGGACATATGTGAGATGATTTAGAACAGACTGAATGGCAGCTCACTAGAAAGATCTTTGACTGCGTGCGTTGTTGAGGTGAAACACAGGTTACAGCGTAATAATCACAATGCTAAATGTAAATTGATCCTCATGTAAACGCTAAGACCTGATGTCTCATGATAAATGTTTGCTCATATGCTTATTTAAAGCAAAAGATTGACGTTTTGGGAAATACACTTCGCTTTTTATCATATCTTTCTGATTAAAAATAAGAATACAGTTTGCAGCAGCAGCAGCGGCGCTTAAAGTCGAAGCTTAGTTTACGGTCTCTGTAGTGAAGCCGGTGCGAGGCGTTGTGCACTAAGGGTGGCCGTGATGCTTGAAGCTACTGTCACAAATGGTTTACTGATAAAAAGCACAACTTACAGGTCTGGGGATTACACAGAGAAGGCCGATTTGTTTTTAGATGCTTTAGAAACAGGAGGTCTTCAAACATCTTTATTTCAGTAGATATATTTTGCAGCCAAATCTGTAGCTTCAGATTTACTAAACGGACATGAGAGTGGTATCAATCTTCTCAAACTATCTCTCTGCCTGAAAGTTTAATTTCCCACGATGGTGAACTATTCCTTTTGTAATAAATGTCTTTATACTTTTGAGCAGATCTTAGAAACTTTTTTTGCAGCAGATTTGAGCAAAAAGAGGTTTAAGGACTGAAGACAAAATGTGTATTTTATATTTTATCAACATTTTAAGTTGGTGGTGAACAGTATTTAATAGCATTTTAAGTCCATGACAGCTTTGCACTTGTATGTGCATGACGCAATAAATAGATCAAACTGACTGCGCACACACACACACACACACACACACACACACACACACACACACACACACACACTACGACGATGGGTATTCACTCTATCCCCCGTTCATGAAGCCCGGTGCTTTCATCCTCGCCCTGCAGCACTTGACTGAAGACAGTAATGGTGTCCTGTGGGTAGTTGGTAACCCTACGCCGCTGCCCCAACTCCTCGAGGATGCCAGTACTTCATCAAACGGGGACGCATCTCTCCGAAACCCGAGAAGGCATCAGAGACCCCCGCAGCCTCTGGAGATTGTTCTCATGCTCGATGCGAGCCTCGCATACTTTCACCGCGGCCTCCTCCACGTGTGCTTGACTCTTCAAATATCATGTCATGCTTTCTGTCCTTCCATCAATGTTCTCTATCACTCCGTCTCTTTTACTTTTTTTGCATCAGCTTCCCCCCCCCCCCCCCCCCCCCCCTCTCTTTGTTCTCTTTTTGTTCACCCCTCTCTGTCACCCTGCCAGTCGGAAAAAAAAAAAAAACCCTGCCCGAGGGCCAAACAACATAACAGACACCAGAACTCCTTTCTCCTCCCGCTTCTGCTCTCGCCACGCTACGCAGCCCCACCGCCTTTAACCAGAGACGCTAAGCAGCGCTCGGCTGCACGTGAACACATTCATCAACGTCGGGCTGAATGTTCTTTGGACGATTGACAAGGCAGGTGCGGGATCCCGCCACGAAAAACGCAATAAAATAGCTAGCGTGCTTTTTCACAGGTACTTCCTGGTTCATCCCGTTTGCACCTCATAAAAAAAAAAAAAGTCTGACACAGATATCAAAAAGAAAATGTGAGATTATTCCGTTGAAGCCGTGTAATCTGCCCCACTAAGCCGCTTAGCTTCACCTCAGGAGACGTCTCTCAGGGCTCTTGTCACACTGACCTGCTGACTTGCATCTGCTTTCAACACAGCTGTCTTCTGTACGGTTCTATTTTCTCTCGCGTCTTTTCTCGCACTCGCCTTTTTTTTTTTTTTTTTGCTATTTTTCCCAATTTCTGAATCGAGCGGGTCTCACACAGACTCGAGCGTTTGTCGTCGGCGCATGGATCAGCGAGGTTTCTGCTCGGGTGACGAGAAACATTTCCTCAGGAAGGAATCGCATTTACCGAGAAGTTTGATGATGTGTAGAATGCCGGGAATCCACTCGGGACTATCTGTGAGATATTGAAGAGATTAAGAGCAGGAATAAAAAATTTTTTTAAAAAGTTTGGTTATTTTGGAGCTTTATCTCGCTAAGTGTTCAGTTTGATGGTCACTAAGAGTGAAAACACAGACTCCACTTATCTGAACAATGCGCTGCAGGAAACATGGATGTGCGGGTTAAGTTGCAAAAATGATTAGATCCTCGGGTTCTGTGATTCTTGTCTTGAAGCCACACATTCTTTCCCTGCTTTGATAATGCACTCGATTTAAGGATCACAGCAGTGCTTTGCACATTTTAGTCCATTGTGTATTCTTTACCCTCCAGGCAGTCACTGTTTTTTTTTTTTTTTTTTGGAAACCAACTCGAAGAGAAACTTGAAACTCTGCTCAAGACAAGTAATCCATCAAAGTTAACACTAAGACATCTTTTAGTTTTGTCTGGCTATTGTTGCTGTACCAGAGAGGGCAGGTTGATCTGAAAACAGGTGATGAATTCACGTGTTCCAACATGCAAGATTTGAGAGCTGCCAACATTTTTCCCGATACATCAAAAAGGATGCTAGTGAAGGATGCTCTTCTCTGAATGAAGAGCATCCTGAATTTCAAATAGATGGTATAAAAACGAGGGCCTTTTTTTATGAAATGTTGCGCCCTTTGCAGGAACTCGTCTTCTTCTGGGGATCAAACGTGACCCGGCGATGTTATTACTGACCCCTGTTCATCACTGCTGTTGACTTAGTCCCTCAGTGGTACTTGTGGAATCCTGCTGGTCCTTCTTTAAGACTCACGAGGAGCGTCGTCTTCGTTACCCAGATCTCTTCTTCCTCCCTCGGCTAATGATTGATGAACGCCACAACGTGCACAGTGTTAGAGAGAGGAACACACACTGTAAATCACGTGTGTGTGTGTGTGTGTGTGTGTGTGTGTGTGTGTGTGTGTGTGTGTGTGTGTAGTGTTTATGTAAGGAATTTCTTTTCTCTGTTGTTCTAGTCGATGTCTCGCTGTCTTTGTGAGGCGACACGCAGAGAGCATAGAGTGCATGAAGGACCCAGCTGAGAAAGTCCTTGTTTGTTTTACACCTTGACCTCTTTTTTTTTGGGGGGGGGGGGGGGGGGGGGGGGGTTATTGGCTGGTTTATCTCTGCCGATGACATTTGGGGGATTTGTGGATTTGCCTTTTTTGCTCTCTTTTATTTGCTTTCTTTGACTGGGTGTGCTTCTTTCTGCCATCCTCAGGCCTCTGGTTCTGCTGTACTGTGCTGTGTTGGCTACCTATTTATTCATGAGACGTTTTAACTTTGTATTCATTAAAAAAAAAAAAAAAAGGATTGGAGCCCCGTTTGGCCAAATGTTTAGTTTCATCCTCAATTGCCCTCTCCTGTCCTTGAAGCCAGCATGCACGGTGTTGAATTCTGCCAAATTAGATGGTCAACGTGGGTCGATGCAGACGGGATTCAACTACCTGTGAGGTGAATAGTGGAGTAGTTGATTACCTCAATTTCCATTACAATGGCGGCATTAACATAACTCAAACCGCTGACTGCAGGCTTTCTTTAACATGATCAGCCAGGTGTCAGATCCCCCTGATCAAGGCTTCCTGGGGAAGGTAGCCTAAAAACACACGGGCTGGTTTTCTGGATGTCATTCCACATATTTTCCCAAATTTAAGGATCTTGATCATGATTGATTGACTGTGTAGCAATAGACGGGAACGGTGCAGAGACAGAGACAGAGACAGAGAGAGAGAGAGAGATTACCTCAATCAACGTCTAGCCTCTTGACCACCACGTCATCCCTAAATACCGTCTTCTGTTTGGAGTAGAAACGTACGTCTTACAGCAGTAGATCGGGTCATTTGCATGGTGCGTGTGCACATGTTTACACACGATTGCTTCGTCTAGTCTCTCTGTCTGCGTGTGTGTGTGTGTGTGTGTGTGTGTGTGTGTGGCCGTGAGGGAGGAGGGGGGGGGGTCAGCGGCCTGTCAAAACACACCGCTCCACGCCAGCGGACACTACTGTCTGTCCAGCCAGACAAGTTTATTAGTTTGTCCTAAAAATACAGCCCCACTCTTCAGACCTCTCTCACCCCGTCCAGCTCCCAGGGGCCTCCTGGTATGAGGCGTCGCTTAGCATCCGCCGACTCCGTTTGGCCCCCAGCTCGCAGTCGACGGAGCCTGTCCAGATGCCTGGAGACAAACATTTGTTGATTGGAATTGGTCAGATTTGTTTTGATTTAGAAACGTGGAAATATGATTTAGATCTAGTTTTTTTTGCCGTCTCACGGTTTGTGTAGGTTTCACAGTTGTACATCATTTTATAATGAGTTATTGGACCACATGTGATTACCAGCAGTTTTTCATTTTATGATAAACTTGAGATTTGAAGTATCAGTCTTGTATATACAACGTTTGTGGCATGTACAGCGATATAAATACGGTTTATAGATTGAACTTGTTTAAGACTACGACGGTTTATTTTTCGAGCTAAAATGCTGCGTAAGCATCCCTGGTTTATTTTCTAAAAGGCTCTCAAGACGGCTTAAATGCTCTCATTAAAATGCACGATACGCTGGATGAAAACGAAAATAATTAAACGGACTTGGGTAAAAAAAAAAAAAAAACAGTAAATGTTTCCACCAGGGCTGCACAATTTCCAAAATTGACATGAAAATATCCTGTGCTTTCAATGCAATTTTCCCTCATTCTCATCCATTTCCAGCCTCCCGGGTGACACAGAACGGCTCTATTCATCCGAGTCCCGTCTCAAACTGTAGGAAAGAGACATTTTTTTGATTTCCTGTCATTTGGGATTTCCTCTTCCTCCCGGTGTTTTGTCAGACATCAAAGTCAATTTGCAGGTAATGGCGAACAGATTAGCTAATTTGAAGCAAACCTGAGCGCTTTGATAGTTTTGACACTAGTGTGTGTGTGTGTCTGTGTGTGTGTGTGTGTGTGTGTGTGTGTGTGTGTGTGTGTGTGTCTGTGTGTGTGTGTGTGTGTGTGTGTGTGTGTGTGTGTGTGTGTGTGTGTGTGTGTGTGTGTGTGTCTGTGTGTGTGTGTGTGTGTGTGTGTGTGTGTGTGTGTCTGTGTGTGTGTGTGTGTGTGTGTGTGTGTGTGTGTGTGTGTGTGTGCGCACATCCGAAGGGCCCTGCCTGTGTCACATTACAGGAAGGACGCTGTTGAGGGGGCCCCAGCAGTTTAAACAAGTGGCACATTACAATGCAAGGAGTTTGCGAGTTTTGCACTTGGACGTGTAATGACAGATAGTTTCAGTGCAGCGGGCCAAAGAAAACACCGTCTCACCCTCGAAAGACGATCCACGTCTCCGCTTTGGACCCGAAACAACCTCCTGACACGGCCACCGCTTTTGTGATTTTTTTTTTTTTTTTTTTTTTTTTAAATTTAAAATCATCACAGGCGACTGTCTGCTACTAATGAAGCATATTTGACGGAGGAGAAGCGTTTTCTTCAAACGCCTGACTTGTTTTTAGATCACATCCAAAATGTGTTTTTCTTTCAGCAAGATAAACGCGTCTCAGCGAGGATCCCGTCTCATTTGTCTGATTTATTTTGCTCGTGAGCTCGGTGTGAACATTTGTTCCACGCCGCGTTGAAAATAAAAACATCAGCTCATTGTTTATTATAAATCGGAAAGAGTTATGTGACGGCAGAGAAAATCATCTCCGTCTGTGAACTTTTATTCAACTTGTATGACAATAAGGAGACGTCGTTACCCAACGTAACCAACGACGTCTCTGCTTCCAGATTCTTTTAAAGGCAGACAGTTTGTGTGAATTCATTGGCTGAAATATGATCTTGGAACCCACCGTCTATTGTCTGACGATGATTTTGACTTTTATTGGTTTAAAACAAGGCCGTAAAACTTGTGAAACAATCCGTTCTTACACGTCGTCGCTCGACTCCAACTCAAATCTGGCATCTCAAGTCGCTAATCTGTCTTGGCCCGGAAATACGCCGAGGCTACACCGGAAATACAGACCCTCGCTCCCAGAGTCCTGAACCCCGATAACTGCAGCTCTAAAGCGTCATCCGCACCCTCGTACGCGGTGCGACCGGTGGATTGAACGTGTCGTTTGTGAGACCTCCGGTCGACGGCGCCGCGTCTCCTGCCTGACACATTGACGGCAGCTCTCAACACGGTGGAAAAAAAACAAACAGTTGAGCTGTTTTTCCTGTGAAAGAGATACCGCTGTCAAAATACTTCACGGGCACTTCCTCCGCCCCGAAGGGCCTCAGAGGTGAAGGAGATCCACACAAAAACATGGCATCATTTAGTCACAGAGGATTAACCCACTTTGAGCAAGTTCTTTGGAGCCATCTCCTCTTTATTTCCACAATATTAGTGTTTGTTTTGGGCTGCCTTTGTCATGTATGTTTTTCATTATGAGCCGTTACAGAGGAGGATAATGGCTGCTCTTTATCAGGTGTCTTATGCTTTTAAAAAGCTCTTCTTTTCATCAGGTGTTGAACTCTGCATTGTCTACAGTGACCCGAGAGTAAGCGTGTGTATGTGTGTGTGTGTGTGTGTGTGTGTGTGTGACAGGCGGAGATGATGTTCTCTTCGGGGGTCTTCTGGATGGGCCTGGTCTTCATCCCAATCACCTCGCTGGTCTTTGACGTGGCCTACAAAGTGTAAGTCTCCTCCGCGCTTTCCTCGCTCATCATCACTCCGATACACATCCGATACAGGACATTCCTCCAGGAGCTCTCCTATCTCCTGGACACATTCCTGCCCCCCCAAAACATGTTTATACATATAACATGCTCCATGGGAAGTGTGTGTGTGTGTGTGTGTGTGTGTGTGTGTGTGTGTGCGCGCGTGCGCGTGTGCACCGGTTCTGGTTGACATCAGCCCACAGTAAGATTCTCACATTATGATTTTGTCTTAATTATTGTTACAGGGTGAAGAAGGTGTGTTTCAAGACCCTGGTGGATGAGGTGCAGGAGCTCGAGGCTTTATCCAAAGACCCTGGAGCCGTGGTGCATGGGAAGAGGTACGGCCACACGTCACTTCACTGTTTGTATCTTTTTGTTTTTAAGGTTTTAGATGTATATTTTACATTTATTGATGTAATGTTTTGTCTCTTAAGTGAGACAAATTCATTTTTGCTTGTGAAAATGACCCTTTAAGGTAAAATAATGACTCTGGTTGCTGTTCTTTGAGGCATGGGACACACATAATAATAATAATAATAATCTCCTCCACAGACCACATTTATGTCAGAGTTATTGAAATTATGAGTTATGACTGGGAATTTTCGACTTTTCCTGAACACCTTGATATATCCTATTAGGCGCTTGAATGCCAAAAGCACACGTCAGCCAAATAGTCGTTCAAGGTATAAAAAAAAAAAAAAAAAAGAAAAGTAGTGGACATAGTGTTATATTACAACTTGTTAATGCACAGGAGTTTTTACCCGACTAACTCTGTAATCCTGCTGTATTGAGTTGCTCATTGATTTGCAGCATCGCCCACAAAGGCCTGAGAATTACAGAGGCGGAGCTGCTGAGTTATGAGTGGCATAATAAATGGATACCATCTCACTGTATATATCATCGTCGTATGGCGCAACCCTATCAGGGCGACACAAAATATAAAACATTTTGAGAGAGTCTTAAGATGAGAATCGTCTGTGACCTCTCATATCCCTCAAAATGTTCACAAATACTCACGGCTCCGCTGCCAACAATATTCCTACGTGGAGGAGAGAAATCCTCAAATTGCTGCTAAATTGCAGGAGTTTGACTGTAATGTCAGTAATCATGTCATAACAGTAGATGTCTCATTTTAGAGCTCCGATATTATTAAAGCCATATATTGTGAAAACGTATTAGTCGGGTCGGCTCTGCTCTCTGGGGCCTGAGGCCTGCAGCAGGAAGCAACATGGAGCAGATCAGTGTGAGATCTCCTGCTGGCTGAAAATGATCCCCGAGTCTGGCCACTGTCCCGGACCCAGCGGGCTGCAGGCGCACACACACACACACACACACACACACACACACACACACACACACAACCTTGCACAACCTTACAGAAACAAACATCTAGAGATACAAACACATAGATACATGGATTATTTTGCTTATATGACCCTTATAGTTACATTTACACACATGAGGGTTTGAAATATTTCACACACACACACACACACACACACACTTTGTTCTTCGCCCTGCGTCTGCAGAGTTTTGTCTCTCTTATGTGGTGGTTCGTAACAGCAGGTTGGCAGGTCCATCCACTCTGGAGGACACAAGCTTGACGTATGGCTCATTAAATCTGCCCGTGGTGCTCAGCATGCCGCTAACACCCTGCCTGTGTGTGCGTGTGTGTGTGTGTGTGTGTGTGTGTGTGTGTGTCTAGTTTGACGGAGAGGGCCCAGCTCCTGAAGAACGTCTTCAAGAAGAGCACAGTCAGTTTGTACCGGTCTGAGTCCATGCAGCAGAACCTGCTCCGTAAGTTACACCATCTCTGTTTGTTCTCTTTCTCTCTCTTTCTCTCTCTCTTAGTTCCTTTCTTGCTAAACGTCTCTTAAGATGGAGGCGCGAGGCCGCTAACGCTTACCCCAAAGAACGCTTCAGTTCATCCACGCTGGATTTATCTGCTTCCAAATATGTTCCCTCGTCAGGGGAGCAGATGGAGCATCATTAGTCTTCTTCCGACGCGTACTGCGTCTCTAAAGCCCTCGTCCCGCCTCTGTTCATAAATAGTCTGCGTTCAGCAGATGCAGGAAGCACACGTCCCCGGACTGTTCCCCGTGTCTTAACCTTCACAGACCGCTTCATATGAACGGTGAGATGAGTTGTTGTCATGGCGAGTTAGAGACATGGATACATACAGTTTGGAAAGAACTCTATATATCGTACCTCACTGCCTTTTTAATCATCTGGAAAGTATAAAAAACTAAACTTAGCAGTTAAGAATGTTGTTTTCTTATTCTTTTCTTTCATTTTGTCTCGTTTAAATTGTGTTCATTTTCCTTTTGTATATTATTTATTAGAAAGACGTCTGTTTACTTTTGTTTTTATTGTCTTGTATGTTTTTTGAGGATAAGAAAAAACATCCAAACTAAAGCAGCTCAGTAGTTAACAAGTCATCCATGATGCACAATTAAGCATCAATTACTCAGGCAGGCGTAGTATATTATAGCATATTATTCAGCTGTAAGTTAATTATAGACACAAACGGCTGCAAACTACCTCAATGTGTCTTTCTAAATGCTGATGTTTACCATAAGAACAACCTACGTTCTACTACTAAGTGCATAGTGAGGTATCAAAGTAGTACAGCTTTGGTATCAGCAGCGAAACTCAGGCGTTACATGTTTAGTGACGCTTTAATTAAGCATGGGTTTGGTGTTCTGTTTACTTTTCTCTTTTTTCGGTTTCTGTCCTGTGTCTGATCGGTTTGTTTTTTTTGTTTGTCTCATAGGTGGGGATGAGACCGTTGTAGTGTGATACCTTTTCATTTCCTTATTCACACCTCACCCACGTTCACTAGCCTCCTCTAGCTCCCCCGATAGACGCCTCTCTCCCTCCTCTTTTTTTTTTTTTCCTGTTCTGGTTTGTTGACTTCCTGTCCTCCCCCTCGTGTGCCTCGTGTGTCCTGAGTTGAGTAGAGCGAGATAACGATGAAATGATTGAAATGTTGCGCTGTTATTCCCCCACAATGCACTCAGAAGGGGGGGGGGGGGGGGGGGGGGGGGGGGGGGGGGGGGGGGGGGGGGGGGGGGGGGGGGGGGGGGGGGGGGGGGGGGGGGTCATTTGACACCTGAAGGTGAGTCGGGAGTCAAAGGCCATAAGAGGAACCCTGTGGGAGAGTTTAGGTGGTCGATCACAGAGCTGCTGTTGTACTATAGATACAGTGTTTGGGGGGGGGGGGGGGGTGCTGTGATTTTAGTGTTATTTTCACCAGAATAGTGCGACATTTTGGGATCATTCTTATTGGATTTCTAGCTGATGATAAGAAGATCGATACCATTCTCATGTCTGTGCGCGAAATATGAAACTACACTTTGTGCCACTTAGCGTGACGTTACGTAAGCCGCCATTTCTCTGGAGAAAAAAATTTGGTTCGCTGAATGTTTCAAAGCAATTTTTTAAACTTGTGACTCTGGAAACTGTTGAAACTTTGGAAGCGGGTAAAAAAAAACGGTGGAGAGTCTTTGAGGATTATGGAAATTGCTTCAGAACAAGTGCTAAGTGTTCTTCACATATCGCTCGGAGATTCTCTTTCTGACTCGAATACAACACCTGAGAAGCACACGCTGGCGTTAGCTACAGCTACTTAGCTTAGCATAAAGACTGGAAGCCCGGTTCTGGCTCTTGTTCCCCGGCAGAATTAGCCTCACATATATAAGAACCAAATTGTTGTTTTACACTTCCTTTTTATGTGCATTAAACAAACGAGACATGACGTGTTGAATATTAAGCGTCGTAGGCGGCGATGGACGGACTTTGTTAGCTTTGGACAAAGCTAGGCTAGCTGTCTTTGTGCTACGCTAAGCTAAAGGACTTCTGGCTGTGGCCTTCAGGCTTGAGAGTAGTATTGGTTTTCTTTGCAAAAACAGCTAAACAACATATTACCCGAAATGCTGAACTATTGCTTTACATTTTAATGTTTTTTTTTGTAATGGTTCATTCTGTTTATTCAGTTGTTTTAAGTGTGTTTTTTTGATGTGTTATAATTACTTTTTATTACATAAACATACCGATGTTCAGAGTTTTAACTGCTTCCACCCTTTTTCAGACGGCTACGCCTTCTCCCAAGACGAGAACGGAGTGGTGTCTCAGTCGGACGTGATCAGAGCGTACGACACCACCAAACAGAGGACCAACGAGTGGTGAGCCGCCGGTCCTCTGGTCGGCCAATCCGGAGCCACGACAGACGCTTCTACCGGTGGTATTTGAAGCTTAGCGGGAGGAAAGAGGAGGTGCCAACGCGTTGCCTCCAGCACTGAGGGGATATTTGGACATGAATAAGAAACGGACAGAAGAAGAGTGTCTTTTGAAAAAAAAAAAAAGAAAAAAAAGGGAAAAAACAAAACAAAACAAGGAAACAGTACAACTTGTGTTCACTTCTCAGCTGTAGTTGTGTGTCCAGCAGACACGATGAGCACTGTGCTTTCTTAGCGGCGGTCTGTGGTCTGAAGTTCTTCGCTGTTGGAGCGAACGTCTCCTCTCTATTGAAAATCATTTAATTATATTAAAATCATACTCCTAAACACTGTTGTTGTAGAATTTAAAACACTGGACGATGATTCGTTTTTTTGGGTTTTTTTTAGGGGATTTGAACTTGTGAAAGATTGCCAAAGAGCAGTCGTATATACAATCTTCCAAGTACTAGTGAATTCGGAAAACTTTAAACCAAATGTAATCACACTCCTGAGTGTATTCCAGCACTAAACGGACCACTTCAGAGCAGACATTGTAATATTTATATTTTCTTTTTGCACTTAAGGAAGCATCTATATTGTGTAAAGCCTTACATTTGCTCATGCCTTCATCCTTGTTTATGTAGATATCGTGCCTGGGTTTTTTCTTTGTTTATTTTTCCTTCTTAATTCTTTATTAAGAAGTTGCCTCCCTGCAACTCACCGTAGTCCTGTTTCCACCGTTTTTTACAGCAGAAGCATTGCTTGCGACAAATAATTGCATTCCACACATCACTCCTGTCTCAACGATCACGACGGTGCCTACGTAGAACTTTTCCCCCACCGAAGAAGAAGAAGAAGAAGAAGAAGAAGAAGAAGAAGAAGATAGCCAAGAATAGTTTAGCCAGCTAGCTTAGACCAGTGCTCACCACACACACACACCAACCGAATACTAAATCACTGTCTCCCCACCACAGTCTTGCACTCGTACAATGTGAAAACTACAGAGTGCCTTGTGGCACGTGTATAAACTTTAGATTTGTTCCTGCAGAGGTGAACGGGAGGCTCTCCGATGGTCTTTGTTTGAGCTCTCAGCGGTGACGGCGTTTCCCTTAAAATGGAGATTTTATCCTTCTAACATAAGTGCCATTAGCTTAAGGGGGAGAGAAATATTAGCCAGGAAAACTCCACGACAATATCAAAACTACTTTGTCTCTATAGTTATTTTGTGGATTTGTATTTTTATATTGGAGATGTATGAATTTTGCATTGACTGGCTTTGTAATGAACTGTCTGTAACTTTTTTTTGTTTGTTTTTTTCTTCCTCTGATAAACTGGCAGGATAGAATAGATCGAATGAGGAAAAAACTGAGCTTTCTTAAATGTCTTGTTATTATTAATATTAATATTGTTACAGCTTGATTTATTTATAATTGACTACTTAATGTCCGTGTGATTGCTTTCTTCTCCCTATGGGAGATCGGATCTCTGACGGTGTGTGTGACTGCGTGTCAGTTTCTTGCCTGCATGTGCATGTGCTGTATGTATGCGTGTGTGCGTGTGTGTGTGAGTGTGAGTGTGAGTGTGTGAGTGAGTGAGTGAGTGAGAGAATGTGTGTGTGTGTGCGTGTGTGTGTGTGTCACCTCTACTGTGGATAACTTCTATGTATGCATTGCATGTCTGTGTCCTCAATGTGAGATTTGGAGTTTCTGGCGTCTACCGGTTTGTTTCTTTGTGTGTGTGTGTGTGTGTGTGTGTGTGTGTGTGTGTGTGTGTGTGTGTGTGTGTGTGTGTGTGTGTGTGTGTGTGTGAGTGTGAGTGAGTGAGTGAGAGAATGTGTGTGTGTGTGTGTGTGTGTGTGTGTGTGTGTGTGTGTGTGTGTGTGTGTGTGTGTGTGTGTGTGTGTGTGTGTGTGTGGCTTGCTCCAGTTGTCCGTCTGCACGACTCCAGGTATAGCTATGTTGTACTGCTGTGTGCTGATGCATGGGAGTGTGTGTGTGTGTGTGTGTGTGTGCAGAATGACTGTGTGTGTGTGTGTGTGTGTGTGTGTGTGTGTGTGAGATCAAACTCTCGACCTCGACTGTGAGAGTTTCTGACGCTCGGCTCGCTTCGACAGGAGACGTTGCACAATGCACTCGATGTACCTTTCCAGCAGTGGATATCTGGTATTATCTGGTTTCAGTATCTGATGTCTCTTGAGTGTAAATGTGTGTGACTTGTTTTCTTCATGCAGTGTGTACCTCTGCTTTTACAGGAAAGCTCTTTACTGAGGGTTAATGATTCTCTTTCTCTGCCGGGTCTTTTAGTGTAAAACAAAAAAAAAAAAAACGTAATCGGACGTCATCTTGTCAAAAGTTTCCAAACCGCTGAATGTGGATGTAGACTGTTGCTTTGTTTTTTTTCCAGAAAACATAAAACACACGTTGTTGTCTGTGAAAGTCGTGGGCTGCATGAATGGATAACACAAACTGTGCTCTGAAATGTTTAACTGTACTACTTTTGATTCTCCCTCAAGTGTTGATCACTTTACAAAAGAGAAAAAAAAAAAATCGCACCTTTAACTTTACTTTAATATTTGTTTCTTTTCCGTCATTTTTGTTTTTCGATGATTGTTCTGCATGTTGGGACTGCAAACTTATAAGTGTTGTCTTTTACTGCCATGAAGGACTACTGAAATAAACTTTACAATCCTGGAGGAACAATGTGAACGCGGTTGCTTATTCTCCGGTGTGTTTGGAGGTTTGTCGCTGAACATCACATCAGTAAAGGGCGGGGCGTACATTTTAGAGACCAAACAATAAATCAAGATAATAATTGTCTGATAAATCAATAATAGTAGATTTTTTCCTAAAACAAATATTTATAGATTGTACAAAAATAACCTCTCAATCATAACTTATGTGCTATAAGTGTGATGGTGTCTGTACCTGCAGAGACCCTTCACTCCGCCTGTATTTCCTCTTTTCTTTTCATTTTGAAGTTTAGTCTATCTCTATAAAGAAATAGCAACCAGGTGACATATTGTCAGCAAAAATGACAAACGCAGCACTGAAGATCCCCCTACAAATACAGCGCGGTGAAACGCAGAGCAGAACTAAAAACGCTTTCATCTGCTGGCGAGTTTGAATCCATTGTAGGATTGGCGGACTCCGCCACTAATAACCAAAAAAAGCTCTATAAAGAGAGGCAGTTAAGGAAAGTAAATGGACCAACTGTGCTATTGCTGACAAGTAATAGTATCCAAAAACAACATGGTTTGATTTCACAACTTTAATGAGTTCTTGATCTCATCATCACAGTAACTTTAATGTGTGATGGATTTTGTTTTACGAGAGAATTGTTTTCAGGGGTTTTAGACCCAGAAAATTAGTTTTAATTTCGATAAAATCTGTGAGCCAGAATAAAGTAAAAGACCTCCGTGTGAGCAGTAATAATCAGGACTCTGAACTTGGAAAAGAAACTGGAAACTTTTTTTTTTTTTTTAAGCCTGGCTCAGACATTAAAGTATTGCACCTATCCGAAAGATTCAGGAAACGTCAGCAAAAACGTGTTCGCAACACTTGTATTTTTCTGTTTATTAGCGGGAGTGTGGAACGTGAGAACTCGAGTCTGACCCGACAGCTGTGAGTACACTCGAGCCCTGAAGAAGTTAAGAGTGGAATCTGTCGAGTGAGTTGTATTTCGTGATCGAACAGTCCGCTGATGACGACGCAGCAGCAAAAACCTCGCCGGACTGAACCGCTTTGCAGGTTTCACGAGACACCGATCGCCGAGTCTATTTCACAGTCCGATAACTGGAGAACAGAAAGGTCTTTGTCGAGGTTTTTTCTTCTTTTTTTTTTTGCGATACCTGTTGGTGCAACCTAAACCTCTATTTCTGGGGCGAGTTGTTTTTAACACTGTGACCATGCCATGCTCATTGAACACTGACAATGACCGATCTCAGCGCTGCATTCCTGCTGTGAAGTCTGGCGCAAGAATGAGCGACAGGTAGTTTGAGCTGCTGTGCAGACCCGACCGCTCCGGTTTCCTTTTTTTTTTTTTTCCGTCGTGAGTGATGATGAGGCTTCTTTCACAGCACAAAAATGTAATTCAACAGACGTCTCATTAGTGCACGGAAAAGGTACGGAGAGGCAACATTTTATTCGCTGTAAAGTTAGGGAATCAATATGACGACCCTGCTCTGGGTACAATGCCTGTACAACATCTTATAAAAGTCCACGTTTCCCCCTGAATGTACTGTCCTTTGTACATCAGGTCCACCCCTCCTTCAGAGGTCCTTGCGATTGTCAAAAAAAACACAACATTTCCCTGGTTTCCAACATCTATTTCTAACAATGTAACAATGCTCAGAGCGACAGTGTTGGTGCCGTTTGTGCAGAGTTTCAGCTTTCAGAGGAAGGTTTGTGATTAAGAGTTAGTCTGTATTGTGAGCTGTCAGCTTAAAAAAAACAACAACAACAACCTGTATAAAAAAATAAAATGTAAGGCCAGTGAGGACTGTTTACAATTTTAAGATAAAAGTGCACAAGTTTCAACACTGTTGCTGCCTCTAACAGGTCTGTTGAGCTCGGATGCGTCCTGTGATGCAGGAGGGGGGAAACGCCTCGGGCCTCGTCCTCCTGCCGCTCTCTCTGTGTCCGTCCAGACGGCCTGGGCCTTCCACCCAAACGCCACCAGCTGTGTGTTGCAGTGTGGCTCACATCCAACCATCTAAAAAAAAAAATTAATAATCTTGTAATCCCGCTATATTCCCCCCCCCTCCCCCGCTGGGAGCCGTGTCAGCTCTGTCCGAAGTCGGCGAAGCCCTTGGCCGCTGAGAAGGCGTCTGGCTGCAGGGGGAAGAAGTACTGCTGTGGCAGGAGGAAGGTCTGAGAGGACATGGAGGGCTGGTGGAGCTGCAGCTGGGTGTGGGTGTGGGTGGAGGCCAATTGGTGCTGCATGCCTCCTGACATGGGCGCTGGCGGGGATGTGTAAGGGGGAGGCGGAGGCGGAGGCAGAGTCTGAGGGGCCTGAGTTGGGGTGGAGGCTGACGAGGAGACGGTGGCAGACACCAGGCAGCCGTGCTGCTGGCCCTGACCTCCGAGAGAAAACCTCCGCATGGAGCTGCCTCCTCCGGCCGAGCTGGAGCTGGTGGTGGCCGTGCTGGACTGTCGCGACGGGGCGCGGAGGCTCGGGGGAGCGGAGGTGAGGATCATGGGGATGGTTTCGCCCTGGCAGCTCCGCAGGGAGAAGCGAATGGGCTGCTGGGTCGGCTGCTTGGGCCGCAGGCAGGTGCAGCAGTAGACGGCCACCAGGGAGCCGACCACGACGAAGGCGACGAAGATGCTCCCCACCATTAGGAAGGGCACGTAGATGGGCTCTGAGGGGGGAGGAGACACGGGCAGGTTAGGACCAATAATGAGGAAGCAGCATGTAGGGAAACATGGACCACCGTTAGTGTTCTGATGTTCTATTTTCACTGCCCTGGAGACCAACAAATAACTCATTTAACTTCAATAAATCAAAGATATTGTTCAGTATTTTACTTTAACTCCACTATTTAACATTTACAAGCACTATGTAAACATTTAGTAGTTGTGTCATGACATGTTTTATATGATTACAACTGTGTTTTACTATATTGTCATTCATTATATGTTTATACACCACTTATGGATGCTTACAGGACTATAAACTAGTTGTTACATCTGCTTACGACTACATTATAGTGCGTCATAAAACGTAAGTGTTTATGCAGTGCTTATAAATCCTAAATAGAGTTGTTAAAGTTAAGTTTGACCTTGTTGGTGACTACACAGATGTTCATGGTGACTAAAATTGTGAAACTGAACATTATTTAATGAAGTTATTTCTTTAAAGTCCTTTATAGTATCGTGAACTAAACTTAACGGACACATTCCTTCTGGAAAATACAAACAGCTGAGGTTACACTCTTTGCACTTTGGGAGGAAATCAGCGAATGTTTATTTATTTTGACAGGAAGAAATTAGGAAATTGTGAGCACACAGTGCATTCAGTTAAGCTTATCAGCTCGGGAAATTTAAAGAAAACTTTGAAGAAAAATAAAACCTCGGAGGGTTAAAGCGACCTTTTATTTAAGATTTCACAACTCACAGAGGGTTAACGTAACACTTTGAGCCTATTAAGGGTTTAAAGAAGTTAAAGATAATTTGTTTGCTGTCTCGTTCAGTTATGCTTATACTTTGGTTGGCAAATCCCAAAGTCAACGTGAATTTTTTTGGAGTTTGGCAGCACAATGAGGCGGCTTGTGTAAGAACGTTTTCAATACATTCCTGCATTCTGATCCAGCTTATCTTTTTTTGTTTTGTTTTGTGAGTTTTGTGCTTATTTCTGCTCAGAGATTCGTAAAGAGTTTAGTTTGAAGAACACTTGTTGAGTGACTGACGGGCTGCGTCAGCAGAAAGTTCTACACCGATAGTGATCTGTAGTGAGTTCAGGTCAAATGAAGCCACAGGAGCTGAGATAGCAAGGTGCTGGAAACTGGACACTTCGCTTGGTTAATGCTGGAAATACATGAAAACACAGTAACTGGAAATATGAAAGGTTGCATAAGTGAAAACAACTTCTATGAAAGGTGTCTTTAGTTGTTCAACACACACTTTTTTGTCCTTGTTTTCCCAAAGAACACATTTATTTGTGACTTGTTTGAGTTCATGAACCAGACATTTAGTATAATGTAACATTTATGCATCATAATGCATAATTCCATATGACAGCAGTCTGTCTGCTCTGGTGGTTGGACACTAACGTGTCCTTGGGCAAGGCACCGAAATACGCATTATTTTGTGTTTATTGACTTTGTTCAGCTGGCCTCTGTAGAAACCAACGCTCCTAAACAAGAAGCCACACATTTAGACTAAATATGCGCATGCATGTTGAACTTGTGTAGCTATTTGCGTTTGCACCCAACCGACTTCAACTCTGAACTAATTAGAGAAGTTTCCCTGAACGCTAAACTTTCGGGAATGCTTGAGAGAAAGCACGTTTAAGTCAGTAAGCTTTAAAACCACTAAACTTACGCGCTGCGAACTCGGTGTTGTCCACCTCCCTGTCGTTGGTGCAGCCGCCCTGGTCCAGCCGCGCGTCCGCGGCCGCGCAGCAGTAGCGCAGCGAGCAGGAGCCGCAGCACACGGTGGCGTCCGTGGTGTCAAAGTCCTCCGGACACTGGAAGCCATCGTGATAATTCCCATTAGCGTCCAGCCAGCCGTGGCAGTACTCCCCCTGCGCGTCCGATATCCGGAGATTCCAGGTCAGATATCCCAGCAGCAGGCAGTTGAGCAGGCACACCATCCCGGCGAGCCGCTGCGGTTCACGGTTCCCTGCGTCCGGTGGGCTTCAGCTCCGGGCCGCCGAGTGTCGTCGGGTCCGGGTTAGAGGCTCTTCATTGAGATGAATTCACTGAAAGAGAAGCGCGGCGATCCGGAGACGTGAACTTATGTCGCCGTCATCTTCCCCACCATCCAAACCGTTCTGAGCTCCAACCAAAAAAGTTCCCAAATCGCAATGCGAGCAAATCCCTGATTGAACCTTCTCTTCAAGAAACGTTCTTCTCATCCAAACAAACTGCTCCGGGCTCCTCGGGTCGTTTGTTGATGTCGGTGCAAAAGTTGTGCGCCCACCTCACTGGAGAGTTGCTGCTTTTGTGACTCTCTAGCTGTGAACGCGCGCACGTAAGTCCCATTAACCGGACGTGCGCGTCCTCGTGGTGGTGGTGGTGGTGGTGGTGGTCGCGGCGGTGCCGATTACCACGAAGGTGCCCAAATAGCGTGCATAAATTATCTTTACGAGCTTATTGCATGAGTGCAGACCCAGAGTGCCGCAGCTGTACTGAATTAAGATCTACCTGCAGTTTGTATTTAATCATCATTTTTTGACATTTAAGACTGAACAAAGTACTTTTACTTTAATGTAAAAACATGAATCACAACAGAGAGGGACACTTTTAAAGTGAGACAATAGTCTGCTCTGTTATGACTGACGTCAGCTCCAGTTTTGATACCAGAACAGAACCTTTTAAAACCATTTCTTTTAAAGCATGTATCATATTTTACTTCTATTTATGGGGCGTGTTTGTAATACTTGTCCAGGCACAACAAAAAAGCACAGCCTCACTTTAATGCATATTAATAGACTTATGGCTAATTCAAGGAGAGGAAGAAACTTAAGGAAGTTAAAACTTCTGCAGAATAATTGAAATTCTTGTTGTCTGAACATATGCCTACTTGATGTAATAACTGATGATAATCACCATTTAAAGTTTATTATGTCAGCCTATCAGTACTTTATTCAATAATTACAAATGCAGACATGTACAGTTACAATATTGACGAAGCACTTGTGTGTGTAAGCAAAAACTACACAGACCTGTCTGGGCCTGTTGAATGAAAATGAGAGTAAAACCATGGATGTTAATTAGCAGCAGGTCTTTTCATCCCTCCATTTAGTAAATCTGTTTTGTAATCTATTGATGTGGCGCCCCCATGTGTTGCTGCAAACTTTTAGGCCCGCAGGCTACCAGACGGCTGCTGTAAATGGAATTTAGAATGTCCTCAAAACATGAGGCCATTCTGATTAGAACGGGAACACAGCTTTCACCACTTTACAAAATAAACTGAAGTCAGGATGCGAAGAATAAAACCTTCTGCGGAATTCAAGACTAAAAATGTATAAAATCATATTTTTTATAAAATATATTTCTAGCAATTGCTTGTATTCAGTTGTATTGTTCCAATTATAGCTACAGTTTGAAATATTTAGAAAAAGCAACAAAAATAATGTCTCTGTATTCTTTATGTGGTTATTTGCTCCTGTAGAGATGTCTGGGTGTGGATGGCCTTTTCTTTCATTTGCGCTCATGTTGCTCTGTTTATGCTCTGAGCTCAGTAGCAAAATGGCCTCTGCCTTTTCATTTGTAGGATTTCGTTCTGCGTTTTTTTTTTTTTTTTTTTTTTTCATTTCCAGATTGTACAAATGCCATAGCGCCCCGTTGTTCTCTGTGTGGATGGGGGGGCTACAAAGGAGGCAGGCAGCGGCGCACAAGTCCCGCCTGTATTTCCCTCTGGGGGAGTCTCAGTGTCGGCGCTCCCGACTGGGGATTGGAGCGGCGGCTTGTCAGTAAATGAGCCCACCCTTCACACGGCGTGTACGAGGGAAACCGAGCCAGACAGTGACGGATCTGATCCGCCAGCCTGTCACATCAGCGCGCCGCGACACCGACCCCCGGAGCCCGTCCGCCGCGCTGTGACACCTGGCCGGGATGGAGGGAGAGATGCAGCCCGCAGACGAAGGGCCATGCGCCCCGAAGATGTGCCGACAACAACGGGGTCCGTACAGCACCCTGAAAACCTTCCAGAGCAAGCGCTCGGCGGGCAAGTCGCGCTTTGACAGGTCCGCTGTGGTCGAGGTGCCTCTGTTTGGCGACGGACATCACTTCACTTTCCATCCCGAGCAGCCTCATCGTTTCCAGCCCCACCACCATCACTACAACCAGCGTCTGCAGCAGCCCCACCAAACCGGCGTCGCTATCAGCAGCAGTCAGCAGCATCACCCGACGCCTCAGCAGCAGCAGCAGGATCGTTTCCCATGTGAGAACAGGCCCAGCAGCAGGGTCCCGACATCCACCTCGGCGGCGGCGGCGGCGGCAGCATCTCCTGGTACCCAGCAGCGGCGCGCCAGCAGCGGCAGAGCGGAGCCCAGATTCTCCCCAGACTGCACCTACGGCATCAGCTCAGGTGGGTTTCAAACTTGTTCAGAGTGATGAGAGCGACTCCCGGTCATGTGTGCGGCTCTGCTCCATCTCTAAAGCTACTTTTAGTCATTTGGATGTTGGGCTGGTGAGACTTTTTCTGAGCTATACACGTCCTCAGATTTTCCGGATTCTGGTGTATATTTTTTGAGTTTTTGCTGCCCACATATCTGAGCATTAAGCCTCTACAGAGTCAATAAACTTGAATGGAACACAAGAAATTGACATTAATAGCAAGCATCTCCTTTGTTCACACGAGCGTCATGTTTTTGTTCCCGTTTCTTCCTCTTTTTTTCTTCTTCCTGTCAGCAGTGATTGATTTGCTGCTGTAATGAGAGCAGTCATGATTGAATCTCCAGTGTGCATGTGCTAAAAATGAAATTGGGTAATTGTCTGTGTGTGTGTGTGTGTGTGTGTGTGTGTGTGTGTGTGTGTGTGTGTGTGTGTGTGTTGACTTGTGAGTTTTTCTGTATATGTCTGTGTGCAAGAAGGGCCCTCTGGTTGAAACACATTGTTCCGTGCTAATTCTTCCCCTCAGCTGCGGTTCATTAGTGGGCTGTGCAGGCTCAGGAAGAAATGTGTTCCCTGTGTGGAGGGCGGGTCCATGGGAACCAACATTAAGATGAAAGCAATGAACCTAATCCTGCCAGTTAGGAAAATTAAACATTACATCGCCTCCTCCCAATCAGATATTAATCTCTTTATCACTGCTGGAAGCATGAGGCTCAATTTGCTGCTGGCTATTGTTGCTTTATAGTAAAATCCAGTGTTCAGTCCGAGCTCATGTGGCACTGTAATAACTCGCCTACATGAGAATATGCAAACGTAATCTAAAATCAGGCATAACCCACTTCAATCTGTGAGTGAGCAGAATTACAGATCCTCTGTGAGTATAAAGCCCAGATTTCCGTCATGATGACCCATTGTTTGCATCCCTTCTGTCATACGCACAATCCTGATTTCACTCGTGAAACAACCACACAAAAGCACATTTCTCCTGCTCATATATTACACAAGATGCACCATCCCAATCCCAGCTGAACTCGTCGTGCATTCTTACCGATAATGACACATCGAAGTGCTCTCTGTCTGCACGACGGGAGGAACTTAACGTCCCTCTCATGGCTGAAAAGAAAATAACAAAAAAAAAACTTGATGCCCTTTTCGAGAAGAGAGGCTGCGCAGACCCCTGGACTCAGCAATCGGTTCAGCACACAATAACACAAATTGCATTGAAAAGCCGTTCCCAAAGAGTTGTGATTAAAATAAATGGGGCTCATAAATTTGCCTCTGCCGAGCGTGTTGTTTTTAATGAAATTTTATGAGGCTCTCTGCTCACACTGCCACAGAACTGGTGAGGGAAGAGAGTAGGGTGGCGGGTGGGGGTGTGTGTGTGTGTGTGTGGGGGGGGGGGGGGGGGGGGGGGGTGCAGGATGAAGGCGAATGATATCAGATACATCTCGACGGGTAAACAGAGACAGCACGCATATTAATAAATGCGACACATCTGCGCCAGGCTGATAGATACGTCTGAGCGAGTGGCAACGCAGCAGTGGCAGCCTAGAACTCATTTTGTCTGTGTGTATATGTGTGTGTGTGTGTGTGTGTGTGTGTGTGTGTGTGTGTGTGTGTGAGTGTGTGAGAGGACACTGGACTCATAATCATTACATGGAGGTATGTGTGAGATCATCTCATTGAGACGTGCCCAGACTACCAGGGAAACTGTACGCTGAGGCCTGTTTCTGGACAATAGCTCCGTGCCGATTTTCTTTGCTCGGCTGGGTTTGGTCACAGCAGATACTGTGACTTCAGAGTTTATTGACATCTGAATAAATCAGCATAATCAAGTTGACATTTCTATGAGCAGAGAGGCCTTCTGCATGCGGAAAGATTTGCCACAAAAAGAGAGAAAAGGGAGGCATGAAAGAAGCAGAACCAGAGAAAGACAAAACACAGAGTCACTCACTTTGTTTCCATCAGGGAATCCGCTGCTTTCCTGTCGGAAACTTCATTATGTTTCAGCAGTACTACACTAAAGTACTTCACTTTTGAGGTACTGCTTCTTTCTGCTTCTACTACACTTCAGAGGTAAACGTTGTTAAACCACAACACGTTTTGGACAAACACAATTTAAGCTGAAAAAAATCTTGTCAGTAGATCCACAAAAGTAATATTTATACAGGAAAATCTGTGTAACGGTCACAGAGGCCGGATGAAATCCAGCAAAGAAAAGGTCCATTTGGTAGCTGTTCCGGAGCTTTTGCCTTCATCACATGGTCTTCATCAGCAGATTGAGTTTGTTGATTGTCGTGGAACTGTAGATGTTGACTTCTCGCCCATGTTGACCCAGAAGTTGGTTCTATACGGCAGTGACTCGCACTCGGTCTGCTGAGGAAGATCATGTGATGCAGTCAAAAGTTTCAGTGGTGCGATTATTTTGTCACTTGCCGTTTCCATGGTCAAAAATGACCCGTTACCCTCAGAGACTCGGTGGTTGTAGAGCGATGGCTGCCTCTGACCTCTTGATGTTTCCTCTCTGCCGCAGAGAAT
This sequence comes from Cebidichthys violaceus, assembly GCF_023349555.1. NCBI lineage: Eukaryota > Metazoa > Chordata > Actinopteri > Perciformes > Stichaeidae > Cebidichthys > Cebidichthys violaceus. The sequence goes on along the minus strand of NW_027176372.1, from coordinate 21,465,145 downwards.
CGTCTCATCCTGGATGCCTTCGCCCAGCAGTGTAGCCGAGTCCTCAGCCTCCTCAACAACGGCCGCCTCCTGGAGCCCTCCTCCTCCTCCTCATCCTCCTCCTTCACGACCAACATCAAGCTGGAAGGCGGGCCGGGGGAGGTCCAGGGGATCCACTGCTCCTCGCTGGTGAAGTCCAAACCAGAAGAGAGCTCTTCCACCACAGACCCAGAAGAGGAGGCCCAACAAAGCCATTTGAACCAACAACAGACCTCTGCCGTTCTCCGCATCTTCACAGACTCCCTACAGAACTATCTGCTCTCAGGGCCTCCTCCTCCTCCTCCTCCTCCTCCTCCGCAACATCTGGCTGCCGGTCTGGACGATGAGCAGTGTCCGTCGGCGGAGCCCGGCTCGGGGGCGTCTCCTCCGAGACACAACCTGGGCGGCTGGGGCTCGCCGACTCCGTCAGAGTCGTACGGCCACCCGTCGTCCACGCTGCCCGAGGAGGAAGAGGAGGAGGAGAGCTGCTGTCCACGCTGCCTGGAGTTGGAGCAGGAGGTGCTGTCTCTGCAGCAGGAGAACGAGGAGCTCCGCAACAAGCTGGAGAACGTCCCAGGTGCAGTAATGAAAGCTAGGACTTCACGGGGTTTGAGTCAAACTTATGGGTTCTCCGTTGTACCTTATTTTTACTCTTTGTTGCTATTGGCAGTGGTAGAGGAAGCACTCAGATCTTTAATTTCACTAAATTAAACGCCACACCGTTAAGAGTAAGAGTCCTGCTGGATAGTGTAATCCAGGGCTGGAGACTTGGGACTTGAACGCCTGAAGACTCGACTTGAGGCTTGATGGAAGAAGCCGAGGAGACTTGACTTGGTGACCTATGAATATTGCAAAATGCAGCATTGTGTGTAGTTTCTATTTTGGAGCATTCATGGAGCAAACATCATGAATAATGAATAAGATATCAAGGATGCATGTTGCATCTCCATTACCTGACGCACACTTTCAGTTGCAGCTGCTGGCATCACAAAACAAAACCCTCTGAAGTTCATATGAGGAATTTGACTTTTATTATGAAGATAATTTGTCTCTATCCACAAGTCATTTTCATATAAAGCATTGAGAGGCCGGAAAAGGTTACTTTTTGACGTCAAAGACTTGAGACGCTCTGGTTTTATCGATAAAAAAAATAAAAATAGTTTTATATGAAAGTATTCTCATAAAATGTCCAGCTGCTTTCTGCACCTTTAATTCAAACTGCTGCATGGATCAATACCAAATGTATGCGTCTGTTTTATCATCGTTAGACCTTGTTTCAGAAGGTCTCTCTAAATGCATCACAGACTTTTAATAGCATCTATTTTTATTAAGTTGTCTGCTCCCTCGGTGTCACCTTAACCTAATTTGCACTAAAATAAGCTCACTTTATCTGCACACTGCTGGATTATTGTTGTTAAATTAATCACCAGATGGGTCGTAATTTTGGACGATGTGTTTTTATTTCCGGTCACGTGTGTTTTCATGCAGTTCCCTGTCAAAATGTCCTTGACTACTTCAAGACTGTTCTTGAGGTTCACAACCAGCTGGTCCAGCCGATGCCGGAGGAGCAGCTCACCGAGGTGAGGATTCACGCCGCTGTACCTCATTCACAGCTATTTAAAGAATGTGCGATCAGTATCAGCGTATGTTAAAGTGCGAAAATATCAGATCGCTTCCATCCCAAGTTAGTAACTCCGTCATTGTGTTAATTGTGCCATTAAGTTGTGTGAACATTTTGTAATTAAAGAAAACTCTCTCTCTCTCTCTCTCTCTCTCTCTCTCTCTCGCTCTCTGCAGGAAGAAGAACGGCAAACAGTCTTTGAGGTCTGTGTTTTTAAGTCATAAAATCTGTCGTTTTTTAAGATGATAAAGAATAAAAACTTTATATTTGTACATTGGTGTACACCCTAAAAGAAAGTACCGCGTGAGGCCGCATGAGGAGTTAAACCTGAACTCCTTCTGACTATATTAAATCTATCCTCCTCTTCCCTGCAGGGCAGCAAACAGCTGCTGGAGAACTATCCTCTCTTCATCTCTAACAAGCAGTGGGACGAAGCCGTCAACTCTTCCAAGAAAGACGGCAGGCGGCTGCTGCGCTACCTGATCCGCTTCGTCTTCACCACGGACGAGCTCAAGTTCTCCTGCGGTTTGGGCAAAAGGAAGCGTTCGGTCCACTCGGGAGATCCAGGCCTGGAGAGACGACCGCTCAACCCCGTCAAAGTCAGCTGCCTCAGAGGTACGCGGCCTGGGAAAAACAAAAGTGATGCATTATTATTGAGAAACCCTGGGGAATTGAAACACTAGCAGAGCTCCTGCAGTTGTCCTACAGCCAGAAGCTCTGGCAAATGTCTCCTTATAGAATGTCAGTGTTGTTTGAATGATGTAGTGTCGTGCTCTTTAGAGTACTACATCTTTTACAGCCCGTGTTTCAGCCTTGAAAAGCAGCAGTATAGCAATCAAGGGAGATCATTATTTATGGGCTCGTAACAATATGAAACTGAGGAGAACAAATATGATTTACATTTGTGGTGACAATTATTTCATTTCCACTATAAACTGCCTCACGATTTATTATTTTAAACCTGCAATAACTGCTTTTTTTCCAGCCACTTCGGGGCAGCAGAAACAAGGGGCGGAGAGAGTGACCCAAAACAGTAAAGCTGAGGGTCAGACAGCTGAACAATAAGCTGAAACTCACTATGAAGCTCATTGAAGAAGAGACACTGCAGATTCTCTATAGGCTACACAATTTCACATTGTCATTTCATATATCGTTAATATAAAAATATATATTATAGCCATTTTGAAGGGCACATCAGATGTGTTTTCAGGCCCGTGTAAAAGATAAGATTCAGAATTAGTACCTGTGAATTTCACCTGAGATTGTAGATTGAATCTACTTATGATTTAACTATCGGGGTTTAAGAACAGAAAAGGTCCGAAATATTCGGACAGTGATGTTTTTTATGACATTACAAATAAAAAAAACAAAACCTCCGTCCTGTTGAGCAAGTTAAGGTTTGCTTTCACATTTTTTTTAAAAATCTTGTTTTGATTGAACATCTTCTCGCCAGAGTTCATCCGGATGCACTGTGCCTCAAACCCAGACTGGTGGATGCCTTCAGAGGAGCAGATCAACAAGGTGTTCAGCGACGCCGTGGGTCACGCTCGCCAGGGCCGGGCGGTCGGCACGTTCCTGGGCAGCAGCGGCAGCAGCACCAGCAGCCTCTACATGGACGGCTTCGACGGACACCTGTCGCAGGACGAACTGTACCTGAAGGGCTGCCAGAACGGCCAGTCGGACTGAAGTCGGAGGAGGAATTAGAGACAAATGCCGGAAATGTAGCTGTACAACAACATATCCCAAAACGCCGACCTTAACCTGTCACTTTACAGAGTGAAGAAAAACATTCCAGATGACGTGTCATTCATTCACAGTATAACTGCAGTCCCTTTTGAATAGTTTGTAGCTCTTTTGCCATTTTTATACCTAAAGTTCTGCTTCGTCAAAATTTTAATTTGAAGGTATCTTCAATTTTTCTTTTGTTCTTTTTGAGTCTTCCATTGGTTTGATGTTTTGATCAGTTGTGTCACTATCTATGGAACATTTCTTTTGTTTTGTGTTTTTTTTTTGGGGGGGGGGGGATGTAGTCCCAGTGAGTTCTTTCACAATGTACATGCATACGTCGAGGTAATCAGGAACCTATTTGTGTTGATGTTGCCCCAGTTAGAGACTCATCATGTCCGTCACTGACACCGCGTCCTTCATCACATCAAAGGAGCATTTCGTTTTTTTCCAGCACACTCTGCGTCATTGGCGAAGCACCTTTAATTGCGACCCTTCAACGGGAGTGCCTCTGTGTTACCTGTAGTCTTGCACTTTTCATCCCCATTTTATTTCTTTTTTTTTTTTTTTATTAGAATCAGTTGTGATGTGTCACGTTTTAAAAGGAGACGAGCATTAAAAGTCTCTCCAGTGAGGGAGGAAAGGCTGATATATATTGCGTCATATTGCAGAACAGTTACTTTGATGTTAACACGAGAATTCTTCACATCTGCAAAGGTTGCGAGAGGTCTCCTAAATTCCTTTGAAGTGCTGTATATGTCAGCGACGTAACGCTGGTGAAGGTATATATGCTAATAATTAAAATGCAGATTTGCAGTAAAAAAACAACAACAACAACACAATGAGAAATAACAAGAAGGCTGTTTCTATTTAATGCTAATTTATGCACTTTCTTTGCTCTGTCAGATTATTTTATTCATCATGACGCAAAAAATCTTCAACTGCAAGTTAAATATAATGCATTCTACCTACTTTCTTTTTTTTTTTTTTTTATCATCAGTGGGAAGACTTTTTGCCTCCGGATGAATGAATGTTGCCATATAATATTGCCTTAAACTTGATTCAAGACCTCCACAGTATAGAGTGTTGATGCTTTGTGTGTTATCGGTCATGTCATCACACTGGGGGGGGGGGGGGGGGGGGGGGGTGTCGCTATCTTCTTCACAATGACGGAGAATAATCACTTCTGAATAATTATCTGTTGACCCAAGTGGGAGAAAAAAAAATCGAGCACTTCTTTCTTATTTGCACTTTTACGCGTGTCGCTGAGACACAAGTCCTTAGAATTGAACCACTTTTATTCTTTGACTTTGTATTTATTATATTTGGTACTCGGATCACTTCACTTCATGACACCGTTTTCTACGTTTTGAATGTACCAGATTGATTAGGTCAGTTTGCCACGTCGACAGTGCTGTGTAAATGTGTAATATAAAGTACAGTATCGTGTGAGGTGTTCTTGGAACACCGCGTCTCTCTCTCTCTTAAGAAGCCAAGTAGGAAAGTGCCACAGAAACCTTAAACAGTTGGATTCTGTCGTTGTGTTGCTGTTCTGAATGTGAGCGTTTATTTGTATTTACTCCCTCAAAGTGGCTGTTATCAACACTGTGAAGCATCAGTAGGATTTTTACAAATCTAATAGCTTCTGTTGTTTTTTTTTAATTTATAATAAATAAAAGAAGCACTGAAGCTGAAAGCTTACATTGATGATGATCTGTCTATCTACTGTTGTAACTGCTGTGAAAAATGTAATTATTCTAGACATTTTATTTTGAATTCTTAAAGATATAAGAACGGTCAGTTTAAAAGGAGAGGAAGAGCATCACATCTATGATTCCAGATTGTGATGCTTTGGACAATTAAATTATATTTTGACTATATCTAGATTACTAGATCTAATTATTGTAAGTATGACATTAATACTGTGCCTATTTTAAATCAATGTTTTCTGATATAAAGTAACAATTCAAGGTTTGTGATCTGATCCGTGAACAATAATCTGTTTTTTTCTGATGTAGTATAGAGATTCAGTTATTTGAAGACAGTACACATATCAATATATATCTATTTATATATAAAGGAATATTATTACTGAACGTTATTACCGATGTATTCATATTTTAATGTTATATCGGGTGGAGATGGAGCTCATTTCAGCCCTGCATCATATTTTATAAATTGATATTTTGTTCGTAAAATCTTAATCTTCAAAGTAGCTAGTGAGTAAAGCTGTCAGATACATGTGGAGTAGCATAACTTGAAAATACAAGACTGTACTCAACAGTACTGCAGTACATGTTTATGAGACAGCATCTGCTGGTGATTCTACAGAAATACATCAAGTCACACGAAACAGGTGGAATTAGCAAATATCTAATTTAAGGCAAACAAAAGATGATGCATCCTGTTTAACAAATATAGAAATGTATATTCTTCAGTGTTGAACCTGTAAGTGAAGGTGGGAGCTGCTGTAGATGAAGATGAAAGACTTCTCTTCAATCACTAAAAAACCAAAACTACTTTTTCACAAAGCTTAGTCTATAAATACAATTTGACAACATGCCAGTGAATTTAAAGTTGCAGCTGTCTCCGTGTTGCAGCAGACAGCTCTGTGGATCACATGGAGGCCGGTGTGTGTTTCATTAGTTTATAACAGGATGTGACTGTGTCTTTAATACGTGTTTGTAGTTGATGCTCTCTTTTGTGCTAACTCTTCTCATCCTGAACTGTCCCTGATCTCCACCAGGTGGCGGTGTGTAGCTGCAACCTAATGAAGTTCATCAGTAAGAACATGTTCTCCAAACAAAATCGATAAAGGGCTGTACTGTAATTTAAGTCAATGTGCAGGTCTGTCCACGAGGGGCAGTGCACCTAAATGTGCTGAAACAACATAATGATCTTAATGGTCTATTCATGTTTGAATAACATATATGTCAATCAATTGATCACTTTTCAATTTTCAATCAATTTAATAATTCAATTAATTTGTCTTTCTATTGCTTTTCATTTTGTCTCTATTTTTTTGCTCGCACCAGTCTTCCACGTGCACGACGCTTTGATCCAGAGGTTTGGTTGGAGACCATAACAAAGATTTTTGAAGTAAAACATCAAATGATTTTTCACGGATGGATTCCCGGTCCACAATCTTCACGGACTTCATGTCCTGCTGTCTGACACGAGGACGCGCTGCTGAATGCGCGTCCTCTCCGCGTGCAGCCCCTCTCATGACAGCAGCGTGCGACCTGCTACAGCTCTGGGTGTTTCTCTTTAATTCTGCGGCATCTCTCTCACTGTATGCGGGCCTGCTGCTGCTCTGGAGGAGGGCGGGCCGTGAGCAACAACGAGCAGACCTCGGACAGTAAAACCAACTGATGCGACATGTAGCACGAGCAATTTTTTTTTTTGGGATGATTTCCAGCACGCAGCTCTCATAACTTCGTTTGCATTGATTGGATTTGGGAATGGCACGCGGAGCTTCCAGTTGAACACGGGCCCGGTGCTGCTGCTGCTGTCTGGACACTGACCTCGGGTAAACCCTGTGAGGCTCCGCGGACTTTGGAGACATTCTGCAGAGGAGGTGCTTTTCATTTTTGCGCAGCACGGAAACTCTGGCGCAACACAAAGAGAGAGGGGGGGGGGGGGGGGTGATCTCCAAGTGCACTGACAACACTAAGTGAAACTATACGCGTAATAAAGGGACACAAAGACTCGTTGTGCAAGATGATGTCACTGATTGATCTGGACGATGATCAGCGATGGGTGCCCACTCACGTGAACGTCACCGTCCTCCGCGCGAGAGGACTGCGAACCAAGGGCAAGCATGGCAGCCGCTACCTCTACACCATCATCCAGGTGGCGAAGGAGAAGTACAACACCGGGCTGGTGGAGAAGGCGGAGGTGCCCGAGTGGAACGAGGAGTGCTGCTTCGAGCTGCTCCCCGGGATCCTGGAGGACGGCGGCCGGGGCGCGTACCCGCCTGGGAGCGGGGACCTGGTCCTCACGGTCATGCACCGGGTGCTTATCGGACTTGACGTGTTTCTCGGTCAAGCCGTCATTCCTCTGGATAGGATATTTCAGGAGGGGATGTGTCCTCGAGATGAGTATGTTGTGGTTATTAATAAAGCCTGCATGATAAACAATATCAGTTCACTGCTCACACACACACGAGACAGAAGTGATGTGTCATGTGTGTGTGTAAGACAGAGATAGAGAAAGTACTCATAGAGCTTTTACCTAAGTACAAGTATCAATACGACAGTGTAGAAATACTCTGTTTCAAGTACTTAAGTACTGTACTATTACTTAAGTATTAGCTTATACTCAAAAGTAAAAGTACTGTTCATCAAGAATCCTATTACTTGATAATAATTAGTGATGCATTCATGTGTAAACTAGTTGATTATATGTATTATTAGTAATCTAAATCTGCAGAGTAATAAGTAACTAAAGCTGTTAGATACATGTAGTGGATTATACAATGTTAGCTTTCAAAATGTAATGGAGTAGAAGTACTCAAGTAATGTACAAGTACCACACAAACTGTACTTAAATACAGTACTTGAGTAGATGTACGAATGACAAGCAGCTTTAGTTCTTCATTTAAATGATATTTGTATGAAGTATCATTATTCCAGTATCTTACTTTGGGAGTGGTTTTCTCCTCTCAGCTGCTTTGATGATCTCTTCATTGTGATGATCAGCTGTGTGCTTTTACAACAGCAGCTGATAACAGAGAGGATGAGAGTCAAACGATGGAATCAGACGGCAGAAAACTGCTACTAAAGCTGGAGCCCTAAATGCACGCAGGCTCATTAAATGCGAGTCCTCTCTAGTCTAAAGCGGTTCCCACAATGCACTGCAAATCAACAAGATGAGATGCAGTTTCCACTGTGGAACAAGTGATTCGAGCCAGAAAGCCACCGTCTTTAAGCACAATGCACATCCTCCATTTAACTAGTTTACTGTTCACGCTCAGGAGAGGAGTGGTGTGTCGTGTTTTTGAGTCAGACCGGGACAGACGGGGGTGGAAAAAGTACTCGGATATCTTTTATTTAAATACAAGTATCAGTACTACATTGTAGAAAAACTATGTTACAAGTAAAAGTCCTGCATAAGAGTACCAAAAGTAAAATAAGTGATGTGTGCATCACTTTAATGTTGGGGCTGATGAAGGTGGGGGATCATTTCAACATCTTTTGGAAGTCTGTCAAAGTGGATTGGTGAACTCGGTATCAATGCACTGATATAAATAGTACAAGGATGTGAGGAGGAGTGGCATATTCTTCATCACATTCAGTTTTGAAAACTGCAGGGAAGTGGAACATTTTATTTTGATTTATTTTTTTGGGGCCATGCGAGGCAAGTCCATGACAATTAACTATGATTGAACACGTGTAGTTTCGTGGTTTTGGTTTTTTTCCAAAGTGAGTTAGAATGTGAATTCAGTTTACGTCCTGTAAGTTATTTTACTGTAAGTTATTGTCATCTTGAACGTAGCTTCGGAGTCTTTTCTAATTGTCCTGATTGTGAGTGTTTGACAGGTGACGCAACAGGACTCGCCACTAAAGCAATACGGCACATCTGGCTTTAATTGTGGGCTCTCCGCCCTCCTCTACGCTCCGTGAAACTCACTGAATTCCTTCTGTTAGTTTTGGCTCCCCAACACTTTCTCTGGTCCCACTCAAAGGATTTAGGAGGCAGGAACGGAGGGAGGACTTCATTGGTTGTCTCTCGATACAGTATTGTCTCTTACCTCGAGGAATTTGGGTTTCGACTTCCTTCTCTGAGGCTTGTAAAAACAGTTTGTTGTCAGAGATTATAAATGCAATCCCCCCCCGAGCAGTATTTCCAGATTATGTAATACGTGGAAAGCTTTGCGAAAAGGAAATCAATGTTTTTTTGTTGCTGTTTGTTTTGTCCCGGGGAATGACCAGATAACACATTCAACCTCCGACTTGTGCTTTAAACAGATTGCGTCACGCTTCAGTAACGTGTTTATTTAAAGCACTGATATAAGATTGACTGTCCCCTTTCAGATGGTTCAAACTCAACTCTAAGGCGGGCAGGAAGGAGAAGGAGCGCGGTGAACTGCAGGTTACAGTCCAGTTCACTCGCAACAACATGACAGCCAGCATGTTCGACCTCACCATAAAGGACAAACCTCGCTCTGCTTTCGGCAAGCTCAAGGATCGCGTCACGGGGAGGAAGAGGGGGGACGTGGAGTCCTCCTCGGCCATCGTGCCGGGCCGCTTCGCCGCCCTGTCGGGATCCCTGGGGCATCCGTTTGGAGAGGAGGGGGGCGGAGGAGGCTCGGCGGAGCCGCGAGATGTGGAGGTAGCGGAGGAGAAGAGGAGCAAGATGAAGGATTTCTTCAAAGGGAGGCTGCGCAAGTCGTCCGACACCAGGTCATGCTCGTCCCTGGCTTCGGAGAGCAGCGTGTCCTCCATGGCCAGCGATAACCCCGGCCCTCCGCCCAGCCTGGATCTGATGTCAGACCCTCCCAGCTCCCCCATCTACACGAGCAAAGTGAGGGTGGACACCCACTACGGAGAGACAGATTTAGCTAAAAAAGGTAGGCCTTGACGTTATTTACATGAAGGCTGGTGACTGTTTTCATTGAGGCCTGATGATAAATCACATTCCCACAGTGTTTTAAGGCAAAGGGTGGACCACCGCTCTGGAAAGTAGGACAACCTCTACAAACATCATTACAAAACTAGAGATAAAGAATTCATCTTCAGGGATAAATAGCAGGCAGACTAGTCCACATGTGCTGTATTTATGAGCATGGTAAGTATTTTAGGCCCATATATATATATATATATATATATATATATATATATATATATATATATGAGGGTCAGGATCTGCTGAGAAATTTCAGAGGGAGACTCCAATAAATAGTTATCACTCCCTCTGTACCAACAAATTATAGTTCCAGTTCAATTAAGACTTGATTTTGAGGCCGATACCAATTATCAGTATTTAAGATTAAAAGGATTCTAACTATACGTCTGTTTATATTATTATTATTATTATTATTATTTTATCACAACCACATTTATATACATTACATAAACAAACATTGTTTGATAAGGATCCCATAGAATTGTGACCAAGATATGCGTGGGACATTTTACAGTAGAAAAATGATGATGTCCTACGCTCATTTGCATATTGGTGATGTCATAGTGCAAAGCTTATTGGTTGTATGGGCTTAACAAAAAGGAGAGGGAGAGACCTCGTGATGTAATTACTTACAATATTATACATTTCTAGATTTTTAGACATAAAGACGCTAACAGGGTCTGTAAAGTTCCTGAATCTAGCAAGAAAGTCGCTGAGTTGGCAACACTGGCTGCATATGTGTGAATAATCAAATGTTGTTGGCTTGAACAACCTCAAACTTGGATGATAAGGTCATGTTGTGTTTAAAGCTTGCTGTTGGTGTGGTTACAGTTGCTACTGCTGTAAGGCAAAAAGTAGGAAAGGAAACAAACTGAAAGCAAGAAATTGAGTATCATCTTTTCGCAGATTTACATCTGATTGCATAAAAACAGACTTGAAATCATTCTTGTTCTTCCTTCCCTCCGTCAGTGCTCACCAGCCAGCACACCACAAAGGTTCTCACACACAAGCGAGCCTTCAGCGATGAAGCCAGTAAGATCACGACAGCCTTCCCTCGATCGAATCTTGCAGTGGAGTCTCTGAAAGGTCAGACCATGACTCAGTCCAAGTCTTCCCTGTGTATAAACGGCAGCCACGTCTACGACTCCGAGCCGTCGACTCCGAAGAGCTCGGGAGCCCACCAGTCCAAGCTGGTCCTGCTGGAGAAGTGCTCCCCGCTCTCTCGATCCCTGCAGAACCTCACCAAGGACAGAGGTTCCTCCGGCGAGGGCCGACGCTGGTCCTTTGACAAGATGAAGAAAGAGGAGAAGGAGGAAGAAAAGGAGGCCCGGGCATCGTCTCCTCCAAATCAGCAAGGGGGTCGCCCTGCGCAGGCGGAGATGCCGGTCGCCTCATCCGCTGCCGTTTCGCCCGACAAAGGGAGGAAGCTAAGAAAGACGTTGTTCTCTGGAGGGAGGAGTGAGTCTCTCCCAGCTAAGTCCGACCTGAACCAGGCTGGTTCGACATCTGAGGGGAGGCTCAGAGGCTGGTTTGGCTCCGGGGAATCCCAGAACAAGCCGAGGTGAGTCGCTTACAGACTTTCCTTTGGGCTCCACGGTGTTTGAATGCGTTTTCTATCCGGGGCGCAGCATCGGGCACACGGGGAGGCCTGCGTTCAGCCGGGTGTCCTGAGTTCAGTGTTTGCTCTGCTCCATGCTCATCAGAAAATGTGATAGATTCAGTTCATAGTGTACTCCATTTTTTTTTTACGACCACGCTGTATCATCATACTCATACTATATTTTTTCCTGCAAATGGCACTCAAGCATTTCCATTATCTTTGTCAACATGTGTCAGTGTTTCTCTCGATTCAAAGATGCAACATCGCGGTGGTTTGGAAATAAATGCTTTCGCAAGAAGGACGTGAAGAAAATCATTCCATGTTGTATGAGCTCACCCAGCTGATTAGCTGCCAGTGCAGATGGTCTGGAATGGCTACAATGCATTTTGTTTATTTTTGCTTGATTATTTTGCAAATGTGCTCTGCTTTTTTTTTTCTTCGATTAAGTTCCTGTTTTCATAATTCTTTCATTTGGCCAGTTTGATATCTACTGATGTTCGCAGAGTTTTTTTTTTTTTTTAGGGTAACAAGAAATGTCACCTAATATTTTGGTTGTCTTCTCTGTTTCTGTGTAAGAAAGATGTTCCCCATTTGGTAACGTTGGCGCATCATTAACTAAGAGGACTATTGTGCCCTATTTTCCTCTACAGGCTGGAAGTTTCTCCTAAGGTAGAAAGCAGCTCAGACGTACCCCCTCCCCTCCCTCCTCGCTCCCCCGTATCATCTCAGCGCTCCCCTCCCTCTGCCTCCCCCTCTGGTCATGTCTCGCCTGACGACTGCAATCACACCAATCCCTTCACCCCCTTTTCCTCTCCCGCCTCGACCCCAATCTCACCCTCCGACCCTTTCCCCTCACATATGCAGCGCAACCCCTTTTTTGAAGATCTCATAGCAGAAGAGTCACAGAGGTCCCCCCCTTTCGGCTCGTCCCCATTTCATTACACCACTCTGCCTTCCCGGCCCCGCACATCATCCAGCCCTGCTCACGATGTTAAAGCTGCAAACATGGCGTACCTAAAGCGGGAGCGCCCCAGGCCGGTAGCTAGGCAGATATCTCTCCCTGCGTTGTTGCCCAAAGCAGCCACGCCGAACCCCTCCGCCATTCGCTCCATGTCAGAGAGCGCTGGAGAATCAGACGACTCGTTTGACGCCTTCGCCTCCAGCAGGCTCAACTCACCTAAAGGGAGTCTTCCTCAGAAACCGCTGAGAACCAGTCCAACCTCTCACAGACCTAGTTATCTTCCAGTTAGTGACAGCACCAATAATCATGCACAAGAGCTGCAAACATGCGAGGAGGAGCCTCCACCTTTGCCTCCTCGGAAACTTTTACGAAATTCGGCGAGCGAGATTTACTCCGATGGCTGGCTGCACAGAGGCCAAGAGCTGGCCGTCCATAAAGAAGCCTACCTGCTCTCGCAGACCGGCGTGGCCTCGCTGCAACGTGGAAGAGAGGGAGAAAGCAAAAGAAACGGCGTATCTCCAGACCCTCGCAGCAGCAGCGAGACCTCCGAATCCCTCAGCGTTCCCTCTCAGCCGCGCGCAAACGTCACTTCGCCGGGATTCATGTCCGAAGAGAAGCTCAAAAAGTTCAAATATGAACCTTTGGAGGATGAAACCGACCGCTGGGGAGGGATGTTGTTTGAGCAAGACTTGTACGGACGCACGTGCAGAGGAACCTACGGACAACCCAAAGTAAATCGTTTATCGTTGAGCGCCGAAGAAACTGCAGGGAATAAGATCACCTCTATGAACTTAGGACCTCAAATACTTCTTAACAGTGAGACATTTGTAGCAGATATTTTAAACGTGCCATCTACTACTTCCTCAAAGCCAGATGCAAAAGCACTTGATAGTACAACCGCTCCAGTAGAGAAGATGGAGTCTTTTCCACCTGAAACCACGTGCAGCAACAATAATGTGTCTTTCTCATTAACCGTAGGAGATCTGAACATGAACGTGAATAACTCCGATTTCGGTTTCATCGATTCAGACGGCTCTTCTCAGTCGGAGGTAGTCGACACTCTCAAAGGCATCGCCACTTTTGGCGGGACTTTTCCACGACCGCCAGACGCTTCGCAGATAGCCGCTTACCGTGTCGAGACAGCGACCGCGCCTGAGGATGTGTTCACTCTGAAGGACACTTACATACCTGAGATGAACTCTTCCTTTGAAATAACTGCTTCATCCAACAAACTGTACAAAGTCTCTCCGCTTTGCAAAGACAAGAACGCGGCAACACACGGTGACTCCGTCGCTTCTTTCGCATCACAAAATCAAACGTCCGATGCAGAAGATTTTGAAACTGTTTTATCAAGAAGTGTAGGGGATTTTAAAAAGACACAAAAGGACTTTGACGGTAATGGAAACCCGCCAGCTAAAATAGGCGCATTAAACCAGAAGGAGACATTTCCTGGTGTGGTGAGTGCTCGTTTTAGACCCAAAGGAGTGTCCCGACAGAACAGCAGCGGCAGCCCAAGCAGTCAAGGCAAAGGTGGAGACAGAGAGTTCGAACAGTTCTTGTCCCTCGTTCAAAACATTTCAGAAGTCAGGGAAGGACCGTCGTCATACCAGCCCTCTAAATCGTCTCTCTCTTCCTCACTGGCACTAGTAGATAGCGCCGCACATCCCGACGATCCCAATACAGCATCGCCAGCATCTTCAGGAAGGCCCTCTGATATCGCTTTTGAAGACCTTCACGCTCAGGTAGCACCGAACTCGAGAACCCCGTCAAAGTCAAAGATTGAACAATCTTTGCGGGAACCCTCCTCTTCCTCCATCCAGGCTGCGCTCCACCCTACCCCTGTCTGTTGCCCCTCCATACACCCCTCGAGCACGGGGCCCAGCACCACTCTGGCTGTGGCCCCCTACACCTCCTCTTCCTCCTCCTACTCCACCACCACCACCACCTCCGCCACCGACCGGCCCCTGGTTGATGCACGGCACTCACTTTTGCCTGAGGAGGCTCAGCCAGCTAGCAGCCTGCCCCGTCAGGAGAGCAGGTGAGGATCCTCACACCAGGATATGACATGTGTAGCTTTTTAACGAGCTGTAGATCTCCACCATGCACTACAAAAACACGTGATGGTTTTTATTTTGTTGCTCTGGTTGCTTTGTTTGCTGTTGCCGCGGCTTGACGTTGAATGCATTTTGTAAGTTCTTTGTTTGTTACATCCAACGTGGTTGGATGATACCTGCTGCTTCGTTCTTGGCTTTGCTTCACATCTATGTTATTCATCTCATTATTCAGTTTCTTGTCGGCTATACGTGTGCTTTGCTCTGCCTAAATTTGGCTACTTTTTGCTTCTGCTTCCACCACCTGACACACCATGTCCAGATACCTAGGAGCACTAAATGAAAGCTGACTTTTTTTTTATCCTGTATGTTTGTACGAACATGAGATCACCTAGAATGTGTCATCTTGTTCAGAGGTTACGTCGAAGAATCGTATTTTCAGACGCTTGGCTCAACGGCGGCCAGTACTTGTACATAAGATGTATTCTTAGGCGGTCAGGAGAGACACTTTGCGGTAGAGAGGATGAAATATTTCAGGGCACCCAGAGTTAGACCGGACATGCCAGGATTCAGTCCCAGGAAACGAATCATTCCTGTTCTTTGTGAGGTACTGTACGCACAGTCCTTTTGTTTATTACTATATGTTCAGCAGATACAGGGGAGGACACTTCATGTTTAGAATATTTGTGCTTTTGTCATGTTTGTTGGCTTGGAAACAAAAGGACAAAGGACCATAGAGCCACTTAATTATGACTTTAATTTAATACTTAATCACTTTAATTATCCCCTTTTAGAGTGTATCAACAATAAAAGCAACAAGAGAAACTCAGCTCTTCTTTCTGCCGCGATCGCAAAGTGGCTTTAATCTTAGTTTTTAATTCAGATTTCAGTTTCTAAACATTCCCTTGTTGTTGTTGTTGTTGTTGTTGTATAAGTCAACCCTCTGCCCCCCCCCCCCCCCCCCCTCCAAGATGGTTTCATCCTGCAGTAGCGAGCGAATCACTGCACTTGCATCTTAGTACATTTCCTGTTTAAACTCGACAGATATGGCTGCAGTTTTTAATGCTCAAAGAGGGTTTTCCTCTCTATATTGCTCACTGCTTCTTTCACAGATTCCTTTAGATTTTCTGATCTGCTTTGGTAGTGTGTGTGTGTGTGTGTGTGTGTGTGTGTGTGTGTGTGTGTGTGTCTGTGTGTGACGTTCAGTGAAAAATGCCGACTGAGCTGATATAACCTGACCGTAGAGGATTAGTCGTGTTATGCACTCAATAGTGAACGTACTGTGTTGAAATACGAGCGCTGACCTCTTTACTTTGCAGAACTCATCCAGTGAAGCCGCTGACCTCCAGTCAATCGGAGAAGAAGGACGGTCGGTCGGTTCTGGAGAAGCTGAAGTCTACCATCAACCCCGGACGTAGCGCCCACCAGGTCGCAGCCGAACCTGAGAGGAGTCAGGTACGGCGACACTAGAACGCAACTAACCTTACTAATGCGGCTAGAATAAAACATGATGTGCTTTTTTGGGTGATATTTCCAACTTCTCTGTAAAAACACATTTCACACCGGGTACATATTACACATATTCTGAGTAGTTTACCATGCAGCTTTCAGACCTTGTGATTAAGTGTTATTACTCCCATGAAGTAAATAAGTCACACATGACAGTGTGCAGCTGCAACCTACCGGCTCCCTTTCAGACTGAGCTCACTTTCAACACTGGGGAGAGAAAAATGCTGATTCCATTATTTCTTTGGCCCAGTTAAGAGATTTCAGGTCCTGAAAGAATTATGTTTCCAGCCTGTTACTGAGGAACACAAAGTGCCACCATCAGTTTAACCTGAATATGAACAGAACTGTTTATCACCTCTAACTATTGTACTTCTTAAGATATGAACTGTTTTTGCTTTTGAGGGAATATCTATTACACATTTCTGTAATTGTGTCTGATGTGGTTAAAAGTGGAAAATCACAGCCCTCAGTGTTATTGTTTTATAGGATACAACCCAAAAAACGGTGTTCTTACAGTAATTTGTGGATTTGCGCTGGTGTGCAGACTACCATTACCATTCATTATGTCACCTATCAATAACTGGCAAACAGGCTCCAAAAAAAAAAAAATCCCGTTTCATTTTCAAAGTGTACCCATAACGCTGTTTGAGTCTCACGATGTGCAAACAGCGGAAGAATGAAGTTATTAACATGTCAAACTAAATCACAGAAAACCATTATGTCCACCGACTATTAAGTGCTTCCATGAGCATTTATTAACAGCAGCGGTGCACTCGGTGTTAATAAACACACTGCGGGACTGGAGCATGGATGACTTCATGTTTTCTGTGACTTCATTATTTGCCATAGTCATTTAATGCCATAGTTAGTCATTTAATATCCATTTAATATCGTAAAAAGACAGTTATTTTAATCACAATTTTTCGTTTTCAAGGAATAGTTTGACATTTTGAGAAGTAAGCATATTCGCTTTCTTAGAAAATTGATACGACTCTCATCTGTATGTTTCGTATGAAGCCGCAGCCAAGAGACAGTTAGCTTAGCTTAGCATAACGACTGTAAGCAGAGGGAAACAGCTAGCCTGGCTTTGTCCAACTGTACATAAACTGAAGTGTTCCTCCAGCCTCCATCTTTATGCTAAGATAACTATATAAATACAAGTTATTGTCATATTAATCCTAATTATTATACATACATGCATCTGTAATACATCCATGCTGTCTCCGGTTCCCTCTCCCGTAGGAGGTGCCAGTGGACAACTCGGCCCAGTACCAGCACCTGACCAACATGGAGCTGATCTCGCTGCTGCTGCAGCAGGAGATGGACATGCAGAAGCAGGAGGCGGCCTCCCAGCGGCAGGCGGCGCAGCTGCACAAATGTGAGGCGGCTCTGAAGAAGGTCAAGCTACAGGTTCGAGACATGGAGGACTACATAGATAATCTTTTACTGCGGATCATGGAGCAGACACCGACGCTGCTTCAAGTTCGCAATAGACACAAGTGACGACAGAGCGAGTGTGTGTGTGTGTGTGTGTGTGTGTGTGTGTGTGTGTGTGTGTGTGTGTGTGTGCGCTGCACACGACTAAGACCCTCGAGAATACGGTTTCCTCCAGAGTGGGTGCAAAACACGGTTATTATTTAAGATTGGGGATCACTATTCTAGAGTGATCAAATTAATGCTCCACGAAATCTGATCTCACAATCATCCAGGTCTTCTCACGGCGAATACTGCCTTGTTGATGTAGTCACGATATTACCCAACATGCATGCTGGTTACTATCCCAATTTGGCACGAACAGAAAACGGAATAAATAAGAGCTTCTATCAAAGCCAAATGATTATTTTACTCATGCTTTGTAGAATAATTAAAGGTAGTCAGCTGTTGTCAATTCAAACTTTAAACTCGCCGCTTTCACACATGCATACAATAATATACAGGCTTAAGAAAACATTGTTTCACTTTGGGGGTTTAAAGTAGTTCCTCTGTCAAAATATGCTGTTAGCTCAAGGAACCTTGACATTACAGCTGTAGAATGCAAAAAAATGACATTTTCATCTCAAACTGTTTTATGGAATGCCAAGGTTAACTTGAGGTAATTGCATATTTTCAAGTAGAATTTAGGAAATGCTACAAAGAACAGCAACACGGCATGAAACGCTGCGCTGCAATGTGAACACTATAAAAAGAGACATTTCTGCATTAACGTCGTTAAACATGAATCACGTTTGAGCCCGATAACACTAAAGAAGATGAAGTCTCATTGTTTGTTTTTTGTTTCTTTGTTTTCATTTGTACAAAATATTGTAGTTTTTTTGTTTGTTTCCATTTTGCATTTTTTTGTTGTTGAAATAGTAGCATTTCACTGTGCAAATAACAGCATCAATGCAAAAGATAATTATCATAAGTTATTTCTATAAAATACTTTTGTCATGATGATATATTCTTTAATGCCACTCTAGTACCACTGTAGCTACTTGCAATGCTTTACATGACCGCAGTACTGTACTGTAAGACAATAAAGTGCACATGAGCCAACGTTTGTGAGGTCCTTGTTGTTGTTGTTGGTTTGTCACCGATCAGACAGAAGCGAAACCTCCTGCACTGCTCGCGTCCCTCCACCAGAGGGCGCTCCTAACTGCACAGTTTGAGCGGAAACCTTCTGGTTCAGCGTGGACCACAGAGACTTTAATCTATCTGATTTATTAGAGATAATATTGTTGTAGATTGAGTCTATTGCATTTATAACCAATGCTGACAGGCTGTCCTTTATGCACTGCTCTCCCTCTCAGCCTTGATTTCAGTGAAATGCTGGTTTACAATAAGTTCTACTCTAAAACTAAATATAACAGCACAGGCTGTGTTGTTTTTTTGAACGACTGAGCAGATTTATATTGAAATAAAAAAACAAGATGTTAGAATAGAAAAGTGGCCTCCAGTTGAGAAGTAATGAGATCCTGTTCTTTAGTAAAAACAACAATATCGCTGTAGAATGTTGCATTCAAAATCTTACTTCAGTAAAAGTACATTATAAGTGTTAGCATCAAAGTACTTAAAGTACAACAAATAAAAGTACTCATTATGCAGAATGGCCAGTTTTGAAATTAAATATATATAACATTACTGGATTCTAATTAGTGATACATTAGTGTGTGTGTATATCACTTTAATGTTGCAGCTGGTAAAAGTGGAGCTAATTTCAATTACCTTATATATAAAACAGGGTATATTAACCTAGAGTAATATATCCTCATGTATCAGTTGATTTATATGTTGTATTTATAATCTTACATGTGTGAACTCAAGATCATTTAATAAATTATCTTAAACTTAGTACAACACTAAGTCAATGAGGTGTGTTACAATGTATGAAAGCAGTACAAATATTAGTTATTGTAATTCTTATTTTCAGCCCACCTGTGCATTTTCTTATGTTATTGCATATCTTCTCTCTTTATTTGTATTTTAATATGCGCAATTAAATAACTAATGCACATTTAATAGACTTTAATCAATTCAAAAAGAAGCAGCATATTGCCTTAGGGCGCCTAATGACGTGAGCATAATGATTATTAGTCTCCCAGTGGAGACTAATAATCATGTGTTTTTGCTCCAGGTTACATATTTGTGCGGCCTGATCGATACTCCTCTCCTCAGGCCACGCCTCCTGACACCTCTGTGGAGCGCGTTGAACTGTTATCGCTCCCCGAGATCAATCCGAACGGTTATGCAATATGGCTTTCAACCGTATCGATTATTTTGGGATGTGTAGTCATGCGGCGCAACTTTGCCAGCGCGAACGCAAACCAGAAGACTACACATCCCGACAGACAGGAGCGGGCTCACTAGAGTTACACACCGCATGTAGTTCCCTCCACTTGGAGATCCGTTCATGATTCACTTCATTAATAAATACATAGTTCGGTGTCATGGCGGAATCTGCAGCATGTCCTGCCTTCCAGCTCGGGAGACCCCGATACGAGCAGGTAAGACTCCATCTATCTTCAAGTCAAAAACGTGCGTTAATGACATTTTATTTTATTTTTCTGGCTCGCGGGTGAAAAACAGCCCCCCCCCCTCCATCCCTCCTCGCGCCGCTCCGCTCCGGATGCTCGCACTTTTGTAGCGAAAGTTGTCTTTGATCTGCGGTCCCGGTTCTTTGTTATGAAACCGCAACAACTTTGAGCCGATAATGAACTTGTGGGGCTCGATTGGGATCAGTTTGGAGTTTATGATCACAGATGCGGGAGTGGAGATAATCGTTTTGTCGGCAGGTTCACGTCGCTCGTCCCTCATCACTGACACATTTCACACCCTTTTGCCTCGCTGCTGCTCCGCGAGAGATTATATCACTGTTGAGGTCCGCGGACGGGCACTGGGACCCTGAGCGGCATTTAAAGGCAGTTTATCCCGATTATTATGTATAAGAGTTTTCTTTTTCTTTTTCTTTTTTCTTTTAGGCTTTAAGATGGAGATTTTCTTATACAATCTCCAGATCTGCGCATCATTTTTTTTCTTCCCCCACATAAATCTGAAACAAATCACTCTTCATCACCCTCAAGTTCTTCTTCTTCTGCAGAGTGATCGCGGCCTCACGTGTGATCGAGATTAATGGACTGTCCTTCCTTATCTGGAGCTCATTACTCAATTTTCCGTCCTCACTCAGAAATGAATTTGCGCTGGTCAGCCCTGAAAGATAATGCGACCTTCACGTTGACTTATTAACGCAGGCAGCCGGTTACATTCCTTCTGTATTTACAGCCGATTAATAAAACAGCACCTCAAGGGAAAAAAAAACGATCCACACCATGCTATTAAAGAGGTCCGTCAACAGATTGTGTAAATAAGTCTCTAAACTCTTATGCATCAGGATATCAAGTGAAAGGCACAAGAGACAGCTTCTCTCAAATGTTGAGCCTACTGGGCACAGACTCAGAGGGGTCGATGACCTTTTGTGCCTGAGCCTCAGTTTGAAATGGCTGTTAACATTTCTTGCTGAAAAGTCTAATCTAATAACTACAAAAATAGACACAAAACAGCTGCAAAACAGTCAGAAAGCGACTCAAAAACCACACTAGGACCACTAACAATGACTTCAAACTGACACGTCTTTCAGTCTGGAGGTCTTGTTCTTACGTCGGAGGCTTGAGGGACAATATAACAAAAATAATAGTTCATTTACACCCTTTGATCACCATCATTTTAGGGAAGAGAGTAATTCATTCCTGGTTTCCGGCTCCTATTGCTGCTGTTTTCCTCATCAAACCTTGTTATTTTCCCATCTGAAAGCTGAAGTTCGTGTTTGGGGGCGATAAAGGTGCCGCAACTGCTTTCAGCTGCTTGCGTCGAAGCCGTTAGAATGAGGCCAGTGTTTGAGTCAGCGGTGCTCAGTTTTGTCTGTGCATTTTTTTTTTTTTTTTTTCGCCGCCGCTTCCGTCTCTGCGAAGCCTTGTTGTGTACTCTCCGGGGAGCTGAAGCTCATGCATAATTAAAGCGGGCTCCTCACACGGATCCTCAGTCTACCCCACTCTTACAAAACAGCACTGCAGCACATATGGCCTGTCAGAGGAGAGGAGACGTGTGAACGTCGGGGTTACAGTGCAGCAGAGATGGTTCGTTCACTGTCTTTAGGAGGACTGGCTTTGGTTTCCAGTCATTTCAATTAGGACTCGACGCTGAAACAGATCATTAAAATCCAGAAGGGTTTGTTCCTCTGTCTCTCCACTGTGTTTCCTGCCCTTCATAACTGATTACGGTCTCCGAGGGAATCTGATTGAAGCTGCCATGTTTTTCGCCCATCTGGTTTGCCAAAGAGGCTCTTGGCATGAATTGCTGTTGGGCCTTTTCAGACTGTTGGCACTGGTAGTTAGCGATTGGCATGCTGATGAAGACAGTGAAGGGAACAGAAAACAGGGCACTTGACCAGCAGCTCCAAGCCTCACTTGGAAGAAAGTGTTTTTTTTTGTTTTTTGTTGGTAAATGTAAACTTACTCAGATTGTAAGTACATATATTTAAAAGTTCATCTCAAAAGGCACATTTTACTTTTACATCTCGGTTGTTCCGTTGTGAAAGCAGAGACTTTGTCACTTATTTTTATTGCTTTTGATAATCGGTTGTTTTCTTTATGGCAGCATTTCAAAGTATCTGCTTAATAATTTCTCATTAACACTCATTAGCAAAGATTTGTGCATTTGCACATTCTTTACCTTTGGGAACAAAATACTGAGGTGTTTTTGCTAATGAGTCAGAGCTCTCAACTGCATCTCATGGTCTTCATCTAGTGAATAGAGAAAGTTAGGATTCATAGTCCGGCATGGAGATTTAAAGATACAGTAACAGTTTTGGTGAAATGCAATTGTTTTTTGTTTTTTTGCCGACAGTAAAAATGAAGCTACAACAAGCAACAGGTTAGCTTAGCTTAGCATAGCTTAGCACAATGAACGAGGAAACAGCTAGCATGGCTTTGTCTAAAGAAAACTATGGCGGCCGGGTCACAAACTTTTATCATTTTACAACCAAACATTTCACTAAAATATGTTTTCTGAAAACATTTCAGACAATAATTGTCAATACAGTAACAATATCTTGATTCATATGTGACCAGCGCTGCCTACTTTCACAGCTTGGTCACGAGTTTCTCGAGATGATTGACAGCTGTGTTACAGACTCCTCGCCTCTGATTGGTTGTTTGTCTTCAGGCTCTGGTGGAATCTTGCAGATGCCATCAGGAGAACCGCAAGGAGGCAGAGGAGCCTGATCTATTCACAGATCATCTGTCTCATGTACTACTTGATGAGACTAGTTGTTTTGTTTGGAGTAATTTGAATACATGACCTCTGAAATTAATTTTCTAATATTCTCTCTACATCCCTGTTTGTATATATATAAAACATTTAACTGTGAAACATTATAAACACATTCGGGTCATTTTCAAATCAGCAGAGTGCAACAGACAGAGCAACGTTTTCGCATGTTTATATGAGCATGAATGAAAGCATCCTCTCAGACTGCAGAGGACTGTAGTGGAATGATCCATTCAGCGGTCTGTACACTGTGCTTTCATTAAGAGTGAACTCTGTCCTTCTGTCTTCTCAAGGGCTCATTCCTCGGTCGACTGAGACACTTCATAGACGTCATTGACCCCAGCACCCTGTTTGTGTCCGAGGTAACACACACACACACACACACACACACACACACACACACACACACACACACACACACACACACACACACGACCTGTTGAACCGTTGATGTGACGACTTCCACTACGTCTACTAAAAGACATTCTGAATAACTGATTGTTGCAGCCCTAAATATTTGAGAACTTTGTCTTTCTTCTTCGGGGGGGTTTTGCAGATAAATACGTTGATATTTCTCATTACGTTCCTCGTATGTTCCTTTTAGAAACGATTGAAAGAATGCGTGAAACTACTTGATGACTACAAACGTGGCGAGCTTCCACCTGGAGTGTCTGATCTGCAGGTGAGTGATGCAACTCAGAGTTCCTATAAAGACTAAAAAGGCAAAAAATAAACCGGGTGTCCTAACCAGATGTGTTTACCTGTGCAGCTGTGGGAAGCCCAGAAGATCAAGCAGGTAAGTGCCTCCTCTGGATACTTGTAAGTAGACTCAGGTTGTCTGCACCTCCATACATGCAAGCCTGTGGGCTCCTGGCAGCATGAGGATGATTGCCATGCTCTCTGCACGCAGGCCATCATTCATCCTGACACAGGAGAGAAGATCTTCATGCCATTTCGAATGTCAGGTACGACCTCAGATGAAGATCTTTGCTTAAGCCGTTGAACTTACTTCCATTCTGTCCTCATTTTTTTTATTTTTATTTTTTTATTTCATTTTATTTTTATACACTGAACATCATTTCTTCGCTGTGCAGGTTATGTACCATTTGGAACACCGATTGTAAGTCTCATATACAATAATCATACATTTGAAGTCATGGCTGTGCTGATGTCCATTTACATGGTCGTGTTTGGGGAGAGAGGGAATGAGACTTTGGACTTATTTTGCCCCAAAAATAAGCTCTTATTCCCCCGGTCTCATCTAGGTCATTGGCCTTCTTCTTCCAAATCAGACTGTGGTGTCTACCATTATATGGCAGGTACTGTAAAAACATAAAACCATTGCATTTATTCTACATTTTGACCATCTGGTAAGCGCTGTTATTGTGTACATGCAGTGCTGGAGTAAGCACATTGTCGTGTTTGCTTCTTTCTGTAATAAAGCAACATGTAAGCATATCTGTCTACCCATCCTTCCTCTCTTCCTGTCCTTTGTTTCCCTTCCTTTCTCTTTTTTTGGTCCTTTCCTTCCTTCCTTCCCTCCCTCCATCCTCCTTCTTTCTTTCCTTTTGTTCATCCCTTATTTCCTTCCCTCTCTCCTACAGTGGCTGAACCAGAGTCACAATGCCTGTGTGAATTTCGCAAACCGCAACGCCACAAAGGTGGGAACTGTTACCTCTGGATACTCAGATATTTAGTCCTCAAATACTTCTCAACATATACAATATATATATATATATTCATTTTGACTGCTCTAGATTATCTTTTAATGTTTTTATATAGCAGAATATCATGTGTAGTGTTTCTTTAAATGCCATCTTAAGACATTAAATGCCAATATGAAATACAAAATGCCACTATAGAGAGGGAAGCGTGCATAAAGCTGTGACACAATATTTCTTTTCTCCTTCTTCAGCCAACGCCAACGTCCAAGTTTCTTCAAGGCTATGTCGGAGCTGTGACCAGCGCTGTTTCTATCGCAGTGAGTGGGTTTCCTGCTCAATGACTTCATCCTCTTTCACCATACTTGTATGGTGAAGAGTTGTCGCGATGTTTCTGGTTGTGTTGTATAGACAGTATCATTAGCGATGATGGTAATACTGGTAGTATTTATCCTTTGAAAGAGTTTAAGCTGTACAGTTCTAGTGTTTATGTTTTAGCTCCAGTAAATAAGGATCCCAACACTGCTAGTAATACAAATAGTACTGCTGCAAATACAAATAACATTTCTGCTATGCATCTTGTCGGATGTTGCTTGTCTTTTTCAAAGTGTTTTTGTATTTACTAGGTGGGGCTGAATGTGCTGATTCAGAAGGCCAACAAGCTGAGTCCAGCCACCAGAATGATAATTCAGAGACTGGTCCCCTTCCCAGCTGTAGGTATGTTGGTACCAGTCGGCACCACGTGGCCCTCTGGTGGTCAGAGTCAAAACATCGGACTGATCTTGCACTCTTCATTATCTTCTATGTTACAAATGAGACAATTACGTACATGCATCTAACATTTCAGAGCTTGTAAATTGCAGCGATGTCATTTCTGTTATTAGAATATTTATTTTACTGAAGTTTTTTAAGTGTGTTTAGAGTATTTCTTCTTTCTCGTTCTCGATTATGTTCATGTGGAAATGTATGAAATCCTAAAATTCTTCCCCCCCCCCCCCCCCGTCCTCAGCCAGCGCAAACATCTGTAACGTGGGCCTGATGAGACACAATGAGCTCTCTGAAGGAATTGATGTGCTGGACAACAACGGGAACGTGGTGGGATCCTCCAAAATTGCTGCAAAACATGTGAGTGTTGTTGTTTCTTCTTCTTTTGCATACTCGGACTAATTGTTACTCGACGGCGCTGAATATGTTTACAGACGTACTGTTGCTTACTGTGATGGCGGCCGATGATGGGGAAAAAAGGCTTCATTTGGTGCTCGGCTCCTGTCACTCAGCACACATCTGATCCCATGAAAGAGAAAATTAAATCCAACTCATTGCAGTATTGGAAATGAAGCGTGTGCACAATGTTCTCATCCGTTTCCCCAGGCGATCACGGAGACCGCCTTCACACGTGTGGTCCTCCCGATGCCGATCTTTGTCCTGCCCCCCATCATCATGTCCTACCTAGAGAGGTTCGTGCAGAAATGAATAGGTGGCATTCACTTTTAAGATCACTAGGGCTGCATTTGCTTTCATTGTTATTTTCACAGTTAATCGATGGGTCCATAAAATGTCCAAAATATAAAAAATGTGCATCAGTCTTTTTTTTACATGTATTTTAATGTCTTGTTTTGTACCAAATCCAAACAAAGTATTGTCTACTATCATAAAATACGAAGACAAACAGAAAATATTTGAAAATTTGATTGTTGTTTTCCATTTTTGCTTCAAATATTACTTAAAAAAACCCGTAAAAAACGTACCTAGAAAAAGTTCTCAGTTACTGTTAGTGTTCAGGTACGTTTTTTTAATGCTGCATTAATGAGAGATTAGTCAGAATAAAAACACATCAGTGGTTCTCAACCTTTCTGGCCACCAACCAATCAGTGGTCTCTATATTCTTTCTAGAGGCCTGAATAGTAGCGGTAGCGTATTCATTGATTCAGTGGAGGAACAGAAGCTTAAAAGCAAAACAAACATCATTATTTCATTTCTCTGGTTCTCACTTCATCCTACGACCCCTCAGGTCGATCTTGCGACACCTTGTGGGTCTTTGAAAACAAGGTCAGAGGAGCTCATGCAAATATGCCAAAATATAATAACTCAGGAATGTCATTCTGCCTTTTAGCATGTTTGTTGTTTTTTAGAGCTGTGGACAATAAAGCATTTGATTTTACTCTGCCCTAAAAAGGCCAAACACAGAACATCGTGAGTTAAGACTAATTTAAACCCATGGTGTTAAATCAAAGCGCGCTACAGATTCATTTAATAAATTACAACATTACATTTTGTAGTTGATCTATTTCATGGTTTGGCCAACCTCGTCTCTGTTGTTCGTTGTTGCTCTCTGTCTTTAGAGGGCTGATTGTTTGATTCCGGTCTAAAAATAATCTGCATGTTTCTCTGTTTACCGAGCCAGAGTCGACATATGTCGTGCCCCAAAGTGCTTCTCATATATTCATTCAGAAAGTAGGCCACAACCAGAGAGACAATGTAAAGAGAAATGAACCAAATGTAATAATACAGAAAAAAAGACTTCCTGTCTCTTAAATGAAATAAAGAAATAAGGGAAAATAAAGAGCAGTCTGACTCATTAAACCCAGAACTGTAACTTTCACACAGACACATTTTCACACCCACTAATTGTGACCCACCCGCCCCCCCCCCCCCCCCCCCCCAATTCTGCACGTCTTTTCTCCGGATCCAAAAATAACTCCTGGCGGTGCAGCAGTCATCTGGGGATCGATGCAGAACCGCGGGCTCACGTTTCCTTTCTCTCTCACTCTCTCGTCTTAGGCTGCGCTTCCTGCAGAGCAACCGCCGGTTATTGCTGCCCATCCACAGCCTCGTGTGCCTGGTTACCTTCGGCCTCTCGCTGCCCGTGGCCATCAGCCTGTTCCCCCAGATGTCTCAGGTACGGAGAAACGTCGCTTCGACCGCCCCCCCCCACCCACCCACCCCCCCTCCTACTGCTAATTCGAGGTCCAGATGGCTTGAAAAAGAGGGAGCAGCTGGGGAGAAATTCAAATTACACACACGCCACTTGACATGCACAGCCCCGGCCCACGAGCTCGCGTTCACCTCTTATTCCAGATGTCTCTTCCCATGTGTAATTAAAAGTCTAAATGATTCCCAAAGCTTAACGTCAGAGCGATGTAGAGCTACTATTTTGACTTTCAGTCTTTGTGCTTTTTTTGTTTTTTGTTGTTGTTGCAGATTGAGGTGTCTTGCCTGGAGCCGGAGATAGCCATGGCAACAGATTGCAAGGTGTTGACCTACAACAAGGGTTTATGATGGACGCCGCGGTGAGGGAGCGAGGAGAGAGGAGAGAGGAGAGAGGAGAGAGGAGAGCACGAGGGCGGAAATGAGGCTGCATTGTGACTAGCTGTTGAGGAGAACCTAGTTGGGTTCCTCCTGTCGGGTTGAGAGTCTTTCTGCCGCGATATCGCAGCCTGTAGATCATCGGTACTAACACAGGGTTGTTTTTTTTATTTCACGGTTCTCAAGATCACAGCAATTATTGAGTCAAGGTGTGCAAAGAGGAAGCTCTGTATATAGAAATGATAATATATTTACTGTGAAATCCGTTTTTTTTTAGTATTAATGAAATGATTTTAATGTGTACAAAACAGTGTTCCCCACACATGGCTGCTTTTCACCCAATGACAAGGGTTTGAATACAGTTTGAACCGGCAATAACTGACTTTCTCTGGCTCTTCAGCTGCCTCAGTGTTGTTGTTAAAGAGCCTTCAGACTGGGAACTGGAGCCTGTTTGGCCGATGGGAGCAGCGAGAGAACGAAAACGATAAAGTTGAAAACACAGTGAGGTGCGAGGAGGTTGTTTGTCCACGGGTTAGTCACCGTCAGTTTATCAGCTAACATTTGATTTATCTTCATTTGAAGCCCAAATCTCCTTAATCTTGTGATCCATAAAACATCTAAGTTATATCTGCCTGTGACTAGTATCATTTTTAGAGGCTGGAAGAGGTGAACTATTCTATTGTTTCACAAGAAAAGAAAGCAAAGATTAGGGATGAGTCTAAAAGTAAAAAAAAAACTAAATAATATGATTTTATGCCACTGAAATGTTAATTCCAAGATTAGGACTTTGTCCTAAATCTGCAATTCTGCATCTCTTTGTGAGAACATGATGACCAATACTAACAATCTAACAATATACAAGACAACACTAACTTCCTTAAAGAAGACATTAAAGCTTTCTGACAAGGATCCTTACAATTAGGTAATCAAATAATTTTGACCATGAAAACGACTCATCACTGCTCTCTGCTGGACAAAATACAGCAACCATTAGAAAGTATCTTTGGCTTTCCTGTCCTACAATTTCTTGTCAAAAAAAATGCAAAAACATTTCTATTTATAATGGGAAGGAGGAGAAACTCTAATCTGCAGCTGCACTTCTGAGATACTCTGCAGGCTGAGGATGACGAGTTAATGAGGACCGGATCACTAGGTAACAATACTGCCAGTGTACTGTAAGTGTCTAAGGGACACTGTGGAGACTGTACTGTAGACGTATAATAGTTTACACACTGTTCCTCACGCGACAGCTATTTTAACCTCAATAATGTGAAACAACATACAGTACAGTTGTACTCTCTGGACGTTTTGTTTCCTACAATAACCAAACACTGTACACTAACTTCCTTTCCTAACTTGTTGGAAGGACTTTTGACTCAATTACTGTTTCTATAACCACTACTGCATTCCTAATGCTTTACTTTGTACAATATTTTAAACATAAAAGTATAACTTAATATACTACTTATTATGAACTAGTATTTTTAATTTTTTTGTATAATACTTCTACTTCAAGTTTATTAAATGTTTGCAAGTCAAACAATGTAAAACATTTATCTATATTATCTAAAAAAATATATAATAAATACTATCTTCCCATCTACTGGTTTTTGGTTGAAATCTTTATTTCCAGACATTTCTGTTCATGTGAGCGGCACACTGCATCAGCTGTTTAGTGTTCTTATATTTTATATATATATATTGCACTAGGGCTTTTAACAAGGACCATCATGGTTTACTGTTTTTACCATTGACATTAGTTTATTTTTTATTATTCTAATTATTATTATTACTTTGCTGTTTTGCACCTTATTGGACAATGTGCTTTTCAGAGCTGGAATGACAAGTCAGTTAATCGATTGACAGAAAATAAATCTAAAACTATTATATTAATAGATAAATTGTAAAATGTTCCCCATTTTCTTAAAATGTATTATTAAGCAGTTAATCAAGAAAATAAACAAATCAAAATAACTGATTAATCTGCCAGTTGGGACCAGTGAAGGCAGAAGTAATGATTAGTAGATATGCATGTAATAACATGTAATAATAACAGATTTACTCAATTCTAGATCTGCTAAATTATCACATTTATGAATGTTTATTGGATATCTTCAATATATATATGTGACAGTTCTGGAGCTAGTGATTGTATATCTATATATACTCTGGTATTTGTATTTCAGCTCACATAATAGTTTTACTGAGCTTACTCGTAGTATAAGTCACCTACAATGAATAAATGAGCTTCCAGTGCTGAGCGGTGAGAGGCCTGCAGTCCTCGCGCTGACCACCAGAGGGCGCTGCTGCATTGACGCCTCGATAAACGCGTCAGAGTCGGACAGTCACAGTTGAAAGGGAAAAGGTCGACAGAAACATGGCTGCTCCCGTGGATGACATGTTTTCCTTCTGCGTGGACCCCGGCAAAGTCTCCACCTGCGTGGATGTTAGATTTATAAACAACGTGAAGGTAAGGCGGCACAGAGTCGGCCGGACTAAAGACGTTTAGGCACATCTGGAGCTTAAATTAGCTCCGTAGCGGAGATGTGGAGGACGCATGTCGGCTGTCAGCGTGGATCACAGCCGGGCAGAGATGAAGCCCGATGGGCGCACAGAGCACCGGAGGCGCTGGACCGGTTCATCAACCGGTTTCTGAGCAAAATCTCAATAATAGATCTGGTGGTGTCCAAAAACTACCAGTCAGTACGTCTACTGTGGTCCTTTTTTTTAACCAGAAGTGTGCAAGCTTAAAGGAGCAACCTCCACCATTGTACTCCAGGGTGATGTGCATGGAGCGTATGCAACTTTATTGTGTCGTGGCACCCTGACTCGATGCATGAAGTTTTAGGTTTTTGTTGGAGGTGCAGAGAGAAAGCCAGTATTGCAGCTGTGTCAAGTCGGCATAAACCAATACATATGTAAATGGCATTGAAATAAAGCCGGTGGTGAAACCTAACTCAGGAGGCAAAATCACATTGTCACTCAGTGCTGTCTACTGTAATGTTTGCTGATGAGAAATGCATTCAACCATAATGCATACGTCATGCAGGATGAGGATAAGGGCAAACAAACAATATTTTATAAGGAAATGTATAAATGCTTATGTGCATCTGTACATTTCTATCTCTGATGCTTAAGTAGAAGAGATTCTGCTGCAGGTGTGTTTAAATGAAGCAAAGACTGTTGTGTGTGTGTGTGTGTGTGTGTGTGTGTGTGTGTGTGTGTGTGTGTGTGTGTGTGTGTGTGTGTGTGTTTGTTTTAAAGAAATGTTTGTTTGTTTGTTCATGTTTCAGGGGAAGGGTCTCTTTGCCAAAAAGAGCATCAAGAAGGGGGACGCCATTTTTCTCGAGCGGCCTCTGGTCTCTGCTCAGTTCCTGTGGAATGCTTTGTATAAATACAGAGGTGAGATGTCGACTGCATTTTAACACACGACGACAACGACGAAAATGTTTGTTCACAGTGATATAGAGTGTAATGAATATGTGTAATGATGGATGTCCAAAAAAAAGTCATAGTATAGCATGTCCAAAAAAAAATTATAAAAAAGTCATAGTATAGCATGTCCAAAAAAATTATAAAAAAGTCATAGTATAGCATGTCCAAAAAAATTATAAAAAAATCATAGTATAGCATGTCCAAAAAAATGTATAAAAAAGTCACAGTATATCATGTTGACATTTTTTTTTATAAAAAAGTCATAGTATAGCATGTCAAAAAAAATTATAAAAAAAGTCATAGTATAGCATGTCGAAATTTTTTTATAAAAAAGTCATAGTATAGCATGCCTTGGAGCATATTATAAACAGAGTAACTGCAACAGTCAAGACACATGAATAAAACCATGAAGTGTTTAACAGTTTTTGTGCAGAAATGTCCAAAAATATTGTCCAAGAAATGTTTGTTCACGGTGATATAGAGTGTAATGAATATGTGTAATTATGGATGGAGATTATTATTTAAAAGATGTGGAGGCTTTACGTTAATGTAGCGCGTCTGTGAGGCCTTGTTGTTCAGACCAGCTCGTGAGGTTTCGGTCCTGCATGCGGACCTCAGGGTCCGAGAGGCGTGCAGGACCTGGAGGGGTGGCAGAATGCAGCCAATCAGTTTCTCCGCAGAGTAAAAGATAAATATACAGAGAGCCACTTCCTGGACTTTTTTAAAACTGCATCTAGCATTAAATAACCAGGAATGAGGCTGATAATATGATAGGCATTAATAATATATAGAATTATATTCTAGACAGTCCAAAAACATGTTTTTTTTTTTTAAATTTACCAGGCTTTGATCTGCAGTAATGCTTTACCTCGTCTGCTCTCCTCTTGCGCTGTTGTCCTTTTGCAGCCTGCGACTACTGCTTGCGCGCTCTGGAGACTGCAGAGGAGAATGCGAGGCGACTCAGCGGCATCCCTGGACTCAGCCTTCCTCATCCTGAGCTCTGCCACGTCCGACCAGAGCTGCACCAAGCCTGCCCTCAATGCCAGGTTAGTCGAAACGCAGTGAAAGTAAAGCGTTCAGATCGATTCAAGACGAGAAACGTATCGACTGTAAGCCGGCTGGTCTATTTCTAGAGGCCGGTGTTGGTACTATGGATCAGTAAACCGCTGTATTTATTTTTTATTAACCAAAGTGAAATCTGAGACAACTGTTTGTCCATGGCGGTTTCTTTGTTTTTGAAATATTACATATCTGTGTCGGCCACATATGAACAGACGAGCTTTAACTGCAGCGAAGTGTTTTTTAATTTAAGGGCGTGGTTTTCCAATTGTATTAATAACTTAAGTATTCGCCACAGTTACGAAGTACAATAAACCCAAATAATTAAGATTAGAAAAAGAAACACTTAAATATGTTAAATGAAAAAGAACAAATGCAGTAAAAGCACAGAATTAAACTTTATTTTTTTGTGGAAATACAATACTTACTATACTTCCAAAAATTGAAATTCAAATAAGCTTTATTGGCATGACGGATCAGAAACATGTATTACCAAAGCAGTAGAGAAAATCCTGAACATTGACAGATGTTATAATAACCAATAAATATACAAGAATATCCAAATATTATCAAATACAACATAATAGTTGCAATAAATAAGAATTTACCTGTGACGGCCTGTTTCTTTGAACAGGTTGTGTCCAAGATATTGCTTTATTTCTTTATTTGTTTTTATTCTTTTTCTTCTCTCAGGAGAATATTTTTGTAGTCTTTCCTGATGTGACCGAAGGAAAAGTCCCTTTTAGTCCCTTTTAGTCCCTTGTAGTCACTTGTAGTCACTTGTAGTCACTTGTAGTGAGTAAAAGAAGCCACAATGAACTTACTGTTCAGACTGCATTGAGGGGAGATGCTCTCAGACATTTGTCCTTGGAGTCTTTGAAAACCATTAATTTGAAAAATGCACTCTCTGTAGAGAAAAATACAATTTCAAAATGATGTGGAGGTTTTGTCCAGTCACCTCTATTGTAGCTACAAATCACAAAACCTTTCTGAAGTGTTTAATAAATTGTACAACTCGTGTCCTGATTACAGTGACCTCCCACAGTATTTGCTGCTGCTTGATGAAGACCCGGAGGTCCGGTTATTGATTAAAGAAACTGGGCTGTAAGGCGGATTTATTAAGTGTTTAATACGCTTCTTAAATATGTTCGAACCCGTCGCGTGAAAGGATTCATATTCAGTGTCTTTTTGATCGCTCTTCCTCTGTAGGTGATGTACTGCAGCAGCGAGTGTCGACAAGCCGCAGCAGATCAGTACCACCGAGTTCTGTGTTTGGGTTCCTCCCAGGACGATCCGGACCATCCCATCAACAAGCTCAAAGATGCATGGAGGTGAGAGGGCATTTTATGCATATATTCATTGCAGACCCTCGTTGAGTGCGCTGATTCTTCTAATTCCTAAATGTAAGTCACTCAATGAAGACTCGTCTTCTCCTCAGGAGTATGCATTATCCCCCAGAGACCTCCAGCATCATGCTGATGGCCAGAATGGTAGCTGCTGTCAAACAAGTGAGTCTCTGATTACTTTTATCTCCTAAATCATTGGTTATAATAATTCTGGTGTGTACTAATCATATTAGACACACAATACAAACATCTTGCCGGTAAAGGACATTCAATTTAGATTTTTATCGCCCGCTCTCCATCATTTTCTCGATTGGCTGCTAAACCTAGCTTGAAATTAACTTTGCCGTGACTAATACAGATGTCCTAGTAAAGTCAGCTGGATGTGAAAATTACTTTTGGGAGGTGACAACATGGCGTGAGGACGTTTTTTAATAGACTTACAGTAAACAAAACACAACGTGACGCACATATTCATTTGAAAAAGTTAAAGCTGCTCTGATCAATATCTTTATATAAGCAATAGATGCATATGCACAATATAATAAGAAGAATAAGATAAAAACAAAGCTAGACTTTATATGGTACAAAGTGTTTGATTATCCTTTAATAGACAAGAGGCATTGAAACATTATGCATGTGTCCCAAAGATATACTGAATATTAAAGATGAAATGCATATTTGTTAATACTATTTATTGGTTATGTCATACAGGCCAAAGACAAAGCACACTGGCAGAAGCTGTTTTCCCACTTCTGCAGCCGGACAGGTAATGAGGAAGAGGAGATCGCCCATAAGCTCCTGGGAGAGAAGTTCAGAGTAAGTTACCGTCATATTAGGAGGAGGTGCAAAATGTATACTATGTCAAGAAATTATAAAAAAATTATATTTTACTTCATGGCATGAAAGGCATCAAAGTATACTGGGTTTGTACATTTTCTAAAAAAGTCAATGTTTTATATCATTAAAAAGTAATGAAGAAGTCAGAGTATAGTATGTATGTTAATAGAAATATTGTAGTATGTCATACAATTCTCATGAAAAATGCCATAGCAAAGTATTTAATAGAAAAGTCATAGCAAAGAATGTCTTAAAAAACTTCAGTATAAGTAAAAAGTCAGTATATGTCACTAAAAAATGGCATGAAAGTCATTGTATAGTTTGTAATATTAAGGCCTTGGTAAAGATATGTCATGAAAGATTTTGTATATCATACAAAGTCATGGAAAGCAATTGTATAGTATGTCAAAAAAAAGTAATTGTATAGTATGCCAAAAAAAATCATAACATTTCACTGTATTTTATGTCCAAAAGTCATATTATAGTATGTTGAAAAAAATCATAAAAAGTCACAGTATAATGGGTCAAAAAAAGTTGTTATGAATTCATAGTATATCATGTCGAAAAAAGTCATGAAATGTAATAGTATGTTGAAAGAAATCCTAAAAAGCCCCCAAAAAACCACAGTATACCATGTTGAATTTTTTTTCCAAAAAAGTTATAGTATAGCATGTTGAATTTTTTTTCTAAAAAAGTCATAGTATAGCATGTCGACATTCTTTTTATAAAAGTCATAGTATAGCATGTCCAAAAAATTGACAAAAAGTCATAGTATAGCATGTCCAAAAAATTATATAAAAGTCATAGTATAGCATGTTGAAAAGAATTATAAAAAAGTCATAGTATAGCATGTTAAAAAAAATTGACAAAAAGTCATAGTCATGTCCAAAAAAAATATTAAAAAGTCATAGTATAGCATGTCAAAAAAAAGGAAAAAATAGTCATAGTATAGAATGTTGAAAAAAGTGAAAAATGGTCATAGTATAGCATGTCGAAAAAAGTGAAAAATGGTCATAGTATAGCATGTCGAAAAAAGTGAAAAATGGTCATAGTATATCCTGTCGAAAAAAGTGAAAAATGGTCATAGTATAGCATGTCGAAAAAAGTGAAAAATGGTCATAGTATAGCATGTCGATAAAAGTGAAAAACGGTCATATAGTATGTCTATAAAAAGTCATAGTATAACATGTTGAAAACGGTCATAGTATAGCATGTCAAAAAAAGTGAAAAATGGTCATAGTATAGCATGTCGAAAAAAGTGAAAAACGGTCATAGTATAGCATGTTGAAAAAAGTCGAAAAACGGTCATAGTATATCCTGTCGAAAAAAGTGAAAAACGGTCATAGTATAGCATGTCGAAAAAAGGAAAAAACAGTCATAGTTTAGGATGTCGAAAAAAGTAAAAAACGGTCATAGTATAGCATGTCGAAAAAAGGAAAAACAGTCATAGTATAGCCGGGGATTGAACCGATGTCCTTCTGATTGAAAGGCAGCCCTGCTCTCCACTTAGCCACGGACACCAATTAACAGCCACTGGCCTAGTATGTCTATATAAAGTCATAGTATAGCATGAAGAAAACGGTCATAGTATAGCATGTCAAAAAAAGGAAAAAACAGCCCGTCGAAAAAAGTGAAAAACAGTCATAGTATAGTCTGTTGAAAAAAGTGAAAAACAGTCATAGTATAGCATGTCGAAAAAAGGAAAAAATAGTCATAGTATAGCCTGTCGAAAAAAGTCAAAAAAGTCATAGTATATTATGTCGAAAACAGTCATAGTATAGCCTGTCGAAAGCAGTCATAGTGTAGCCTGTCGAAAAAAGGAAAAAGCAGTCATTGTATAGCAGGGGATTGAACCGACGACCCTCTGATTGAAAGGCAGCTCTGCTCTCCACTTAGCCACGGACATCAGTTAACAACTGCTGGCCTAGTATGTCTATAAAAAGTCATAGTATAGCATGAAGAAAACGGTCATAGTATAGTATGTCGAAAAAAGGAAAAAAAACAGTCATAGTATAGGATGTCGAAAACAGTCATAGTATAGCCTGTCGAAAAAAGTGAAAAACGGTCATAGTATAGCCTGTCGAAAAAAGTGAAAAATGGTCATAGTATAGCATGTCGAAAAAAGTGAAAAATGGTCATAGTATAGCATGTCGAAAAAAGTGAAAAATGGTCATAGTATAGCATGTCGAAAAAAGTGAAAAATGGTCATAGTATAGCATGTCGAAAAAAGTGAAAAATGGTCATAGTATAGCATGTCGAAAAAAGTGAAAAATGGTCATAGTATAGCATGTCGAAAAAAGTGAAAAACGGTCATAGTATAGCATGTTGAAAAAAGTGAAAAATGGTCATAGTATAGCATGTCGAAAAAAGTGAAAAATGGTCATAGTATAGCATGTTAAAAAAAGTGAAAAACGGTCATAGTATAGCATGTTGAAAAAAGTCGAAAAACGGTCATAGTATATCCTGTCGAAAAAAGTGAAAAATGGTCATAGTATAGCATGTCGAAAAAAGTGAAAAATGGTCATAGTATAGCATGTTGAAAAAAGTGAAAAACGGTCATAGTATAGCATGTCGAAAAAAGTGAAAAATGGTCATAGTATAGCATGTCGAAAAAAGTGAAAAATGGTCATAGTATAGCATGTTAAAAAAAGTGAAAAACGGTCATAGTATAGCATGTTGAAAAAAGTCGAAAAACGGTCATAGTATATCCTGTTGAAAAAAGTCGAAAAACGGTCATAGTATATCCTGTCGAAAAAAGTGAAAAACGGTCATAGTATAGCATGTCGAAAAAAGGAAAAAACAGTCATAGTATAGGATGTCGAAAAAAGTAAAAAAAGTCATAGTATAGCATGTTGAAAAAAGTGAAAAATGGTCATAGTATAGCATGTCGAAAAAAGTGAAAAATGGTCATAGTATAGCATGTTGAAAAAAGTGAAAAACGGTCATAGTATAGCATGTTGAAAAAAGTCGAAAAACGGTCATAGTATATCCTGTCGAAAAAAGTGAAAAATGGTCATAGTATAGCATGTTAAAAAAAGTGAAAAACGGTCATAGTATAGCATGTTGAAAAAAGTCGAAAAACGGTCATAGTATATCCTGTCGAAAAAAGTGAAAAACGGTCATAGTATAGCATGTCGAAAAAAGGAAAAAACAGTCATAGTATAGGATGTCGAAAAAAGTAAAAAAAGTCATAGTATAGCATGTTGAAAAAAGTGAAAAATGGTCATAGTATAGCATGTCGAAAAAAGTGAAAAATGGTCATAGTATAGCATGTTGAAAAAAGTGAAAAACGGTCATAGTATAGCATGTTGAAAAAAGTCGAAAAACGGTCATAGTATATCCTGTCGAAAAAAGTGAAAAACGGTCATAGTATAGCATGTCGAAAAAAGGAAAAAACAGTCATAGTATAGGATGTCGAAAAAAGGAAAAAAATAGTCATAGTATAGCATGTTGAAAAAAGTGAAAAATGGTCATAGTATAGCATGTCGAAAAAAGTGAAAAATGGTCATAGTATAGCATGTTGAAAAAAGTGAAAAACGGTCATAGTATAGCATGTTGAAAAAAGTCGAAAAACGGTCATAGTATATCCTGTCGAAAAAAGTGAAAAATGGTCATAGTATAGCATGTCGAAAAAAGGAAAAAACAGTCATAGTATAGGATGTCGAAAAAAGTAAAAAAATAGTCATAGTATAGCATGTCGAAAAAAGGAAAAAATAGTCATAGTATAGCCCGTCAAAAAAAGTGAAAAACAGTCATAGTATAGCAGGGGATTGAACCGACGACCCTCTGATTGAAAGGCAGCCTTGCACTTAGCCACGGACACCAGTTAACAACTGCTGGCCTAGTATGTCTATAAAAAGTCATAGTATAGCATGAAGAAAACAGTCATAGTATAGCATGAAGAAAACAGTCATAGTATAGTATGTCAAAAAAAACAGTCATAGTATAGGATGTCGAAAACAGTCATAGTATAGCCTGTCGAAAAAAGTCGAAAAACGGTCATAGTATATCCTGTCGAAAAAAGTGAAAAACGGTCATAGTATAGCATGTCGAAAAAAGGAAAAAACAGTCATAGTATAGCATGTCGAAAAAAGGAAAAAACAGTCATAGTATAGGATGTCGAAAAAAGTAAAAAAATTGTCATAGTATAGCATGTCGAAAAAAGTGAAAAATGGTCATAGTATAGCATGTTGAAAAAAGTCGAAAAACGGTCATAGTATAGCATGTTGAAAAAAGTCGAAAAACGGTCATAGTATAGCATGTCGAAAAATGGATAAAACAGTCATAGTATAGCAATTCGAAAAATGGAAAAACAGTCATAGTATAGTATGTTTAAAAAAAGAAATAGTATTTTGGGGTTAAGTGTCTTGCTGAAGGACACATAGAAATGAGACGAGCAGATCAGAAGCTGGGGATTGAACTGACGACCCTCTGATTGAAAGGCAGCCTTGCTCTCCACTTAGCCACGGACACCAGTTAACAACTGCTGGCCTAGTATGTCTATAAAAAGTCATAGTATAGCATGAAGAAAACAGTCATAGTATAGTATGTAAAAAAAAACAGTCATAGTATAGGATGTCGAAAACAGTCATAGTATAGCCTGTCGAAAAAAGTCGAAAAACGGTCATAGTATATCCTGTCAAAAAAAGTGAAAAACGGTCATAGTATATCCTGTCAAAAAAAGTGAAAAACGGTCATAGTATAGCATGTCGAAAAAAAGGAAAAAACTGTCATAGTATAGCATGTCGAAAAAAGTAAAAAACAGTCATAGTATAGGATGTCGAAAAAAGTAAAAAACAGTCATAGTATAGGATGTCGAAAAAAGTTAAAAAATTGTCATAGTATAGCATGTCGAAAAAAGGAAAAACAGTCAAAATATAGCCGGGGATTGAACCGATGTCCTTCTGATTGAAAGGCAGCCCTGCTCTCCACTTAGCCACGGACACCAATTAACAACCACTGGCCTAGTATGTCTATATAAAGTCATAGTATAGCATGTCGAAAAAAGGAAAAAACAGCCCGTCGAAAAAAGTGAAAAACGGTCATAGCATAGCATGTCAAAAAAAGTGATAAACAATCATAGTATAGCATGTCGAAAACTGAACTGACAGCCCTGAACTGACAGCCCTCTGATTGAAAGGCAGCCCTGCTTTCCACTTAGCCACGGACACCAGTTGAGGTTCACTGGCATAGTATGTCTATAAAAAGTCATAGTATAGCCTGTAGAAAAAAGTAAAAAAATAGTCATCGTATAGCATGTCAAAAAAAGGAAAAGACAGCCCGTTGAAAAAAGTGAAAAATGGTCATAGTATAGCATGTTGAAAAAAGTGAAAAACGGTCATAGTATAGCATGTTGAAAAAAGTCGAAAAACGGTCATAGTATAGCATGTTGAAAAAAGTCGAAAAACGGTCATAGTATAGCATGTCGAAAAATGGAAAAAACAGTCATAGTATAGCAATTCGAAAAATGGAAAAACAGTCATAGTATAGTATGTTTAAAAAAAGAAATAGTATTTTGGGGTTAAGTGTCTTGCTGAAGGACACATAGAAATGAGACGAGCAGATCAGAAGCTGGGGATTGAACTGACGACCCTCTGATTGAAAGGCAGCCTTGCTCTCCACTTAGCCACAGACACCAGTTAACAACTGCTGGCCTAGTATGTCTATAAAAAGTCATAGTATAGCATGAAGAAAACGGTCATAGTATAGGATGTCGAAAACAGTCATAGTATAGGATGTCGAAAACTGAACTGACAGCCCTGAACTGACAGCCCTCTGATTGAAAGGCAGCCCTGCTTTCCACTTAGCCACGGACACCAGTTGAGGTTCACTGGCATAGTATGTCTATAAAAAGTCATAGTATAGCCTGTAGAAAAAAGTAAAAAAATAGTCATCGTATAGCATGTCAAAAAAAGGAAAAAACAGCCCGTCGAAAAAAGTGAAAAACGGTCATAGTATAGCATGTCAAAAAAAGTGATAAACAATCATAGTATAGCATGTCGAAAAAAGTAAAAAAATAGTCATAGTATAGTATGTCCCAAAAAAACTATACAAAAGTCATAGTATAACATGTCCAAAAAAAATTATGAAAAAGTCATAGTATAGCATGTCCAAAAAAATTATGAAAAAGTCATAGTATAGCATGTCCAAAAAAAATTATGAAAAAGTCATAGTATAGCATGCTATCACATACATAGTCACAGTATTGGTCAGGTCTTCGATGTTGTGAAAACTGAAGCAACTGAAATTGCTGACTCCCTCCACCATAGTTCAGTTCATGGACATCGGGTGTGTCAGTGTCCCTGTCATAGTTTAGTGTGCCATAAAGAAGTCATAGTATTGTGTTATCAGAAGACTCATAGTACTGTTAACCATTTAAATGTAATAAAATAAGTCAAATGTTTTCAGTTCTTTATTGTCAACAAACACAAAGAAGCAGTCCTTGGCAATAATAATGTTGTATCTCAGGCTCACTCAATGTAGAAAAGAAGAACATCGTGCAAGGTGAAATATAGTGATGAAATATAACACATATAACATAAAAACGTAGCAAATAATTCAGTTTGTCTTCTTCCTCTGAGGGCTCTGTAGCCCTCAGAGGCAAAATTGTGATTTTGGGCTGTAAAAAAACACATGGAATCGAATTGTAGAAGTCCTCCATGCAGGGCAAGTCCAGCCTGGTGATGTGCTGAGCAGTTTTCACCACCCTCTGCAATGTCTGTGCAACTGCCATACCGGTTGGTGCCGGTCCGGATACTCTCAATAGTGCAGAGAGTCCAGGTTGATCCTCCTCAGCCCGCGGAGGAAGAGGAGCCGTCGTGTCGCTGCCTGAAGCCGCCGACTCTGTCCACCATGAAAATGTTACAATGTCACAAAAAGGCCCTGAAATAAATCACAGTATATTATACCACAAATAAGTAAAAAGACAGTCGTAGTACAGTATGCGATACGATTGTAGTAGCGTAGTACAGTCTGGCAGTTCAAAGACAGTGTCATGCTCTAATGCTAATCGCAGTCATTTATGGCTCAATAAGCAAAGCGTGACGGTGTCCCTCCCTCCCTCCAGAAAGAGCTTTAATTCCCACTGCGGCCGTCTGTGCTGATGATGTTTGTTTTCTGTTATGTCGTTTTTTTTTTTAATCCATCTGACTTTGTTTCTGTAGGGGCAGCTGGCTTTGCTACAGAGCTTTTTTAAAGCAGCACTTCATGATGATCATCTTAGTCGGGTAAGAAAGAATATTTAAAAAAAAAAAAAAAATGCATCCACTCCATGTTTCTCCCATGTGTCTTACCAAACGTCTTAGCAAACAGCTCCAGTGTCCGGCAATTATTTTTGATCATTAATAAATAGAAGAATTAAGGTTAAAAAAAAAAAAGCTCAGGGCCCAAGGAAGTCAAAATCAAGCACATAATCCCAAATAAAACAGCTGGTTAGCACCTCAGTGTTTTTAATTTTTATTTTTTTCAAAGCCAGGCTGACTGTCCTTGTATACAGTATGCTAAGCTAACCGTTACCTGGCTTCATATTCACTGCAAATGTCAAACTATTACGTTTAAATCAATTATCAATGGCCATCTCCACATCTGTTGTACAAGTCGACTAATTGAAGCTCGTTTTGGTCCAAACTAAAGAGCTATTCAGTAAACTGTCGTTGTAGACTCAAGAAAACCTTAAAAAAAAGCTCCTATTTCAGAATCTGGCGCAGTTAACGACCGATCAATGATCAACATTAAATGTTGGAGGGCGGCTGATACTGATGGTATCGTAGGAAACCTCTACCTTTTTTTTTTGTTTGAGACCCGTCGTTGAACTCACTGTGACATCCAGAACCGTGTTTCTCTGCTGATTTAACTGTAAAGTGAAAGCACACGGAGTCAAGTTCTACCAGCTCGAGACGCTGACCCTGAGCTCTGATGTTATTGCAGTGGTTCGTCCCCGAGGGGTTCCGCTCTCTGTTTGCTCTTGTGGGAACCAACGGACAAGGCATTGGCACGAGGTAAACATTCAACACTCTTCCCTTTTTATCAACTCTGGATCTTCGTTCGGCTCAAGTAATTCTCTCTCTCTCTCTCTCTCTCTCTCTCTCTCTCTCTCTCTCTCTCTCTCCTCCTGTTCAGCTCTCTGAGTCGGTGGGTTCACGCCTGTGATGCACTTCAGCTTCCTGCCCAGCAGAAGGAGCAATTGGACTCTTTTATCGACCAGCTATACAAGGACATCGAGAAAGGTCTCGGCTCTAGCTCAGTCTCGGAGTTAATTATTTTTGTGTGTAATTGCATGATTAAGTGTTTTATCGTCGGTGTTGTCCCCGATGACATTGCTGTGATTGGATCTCAACAAAGGCCAGAAATGTGCTTCCCTTGTCTGTTTACCTCTGTAGAAACGGGAGACTTCCTGAACTGTGAGGGCTCTGGACTGTTCCTGCTTCAAAGCTCATGTAAGAGCAGCTGATCTCCATGTTATGAGTGTTGTCACTTCAGTTGTTCTGGTCAAGAGACTGTCCGATGACCCCTCCCCTTTTCACTGTCTTCCTTGACCCCTGCAGGTAACCACAGCTGCATACCCAACGCAGAGGCGTCCTTCCCCGACAACAATTTCCTGCTTCAGCTCAGCGCCCTCAGTGACATCAACCCAGGAGAGGTCAGCTGACACGTCTGGGTTCGGAGTGATAAACCCTGGCCCGGGATAGACGGCACAGAACATCCCTCTGTAGCTTTGTGTGCTCCCTTGTCAGCTGGTATTAGAAGGCTGAGACTTTGAGGATCGGGGGTTGGTTTGTCAAGCTGTCAGAAAGATTGAGAAGCCTTACGTCTGCGTGGCACAGTAATGTCACAGCAGCCGCGCTGCTCTCGCAGCAAAGCTCTCCTTTGAGCACTCCCGAAGACAGGAGCGCTTTGTGTAACAGTGCACCAGTAGAAAGATGGAAGGACACAGCGACTTCCTGCAGGAGGGGGGGGGGGGGGGGGGGGGGGGACATGACATAAACCTGAATTTGAAAAATAGCAGTTTGTAGGATTTATCTGGAATTGCTAATTGTTCAGCCAGAGTTCTTACTTACCGTGTTTCCTGCAATTCTCAGGAGGTCTGCATCAGTTATCTGGACTGCTGTCAGCGGGACCGAAGCCGCCACAGCAGACACAAAGTTCTGAGGTAAGAACCTGTAATCCCTCACAGACGATTCACCTGGAGCAGGGTGAAAGCGGTGCAGAAGTCCACCTGGATCAATAAAAAGCCGATAATGAGGCAGGGATGCTCGAGGTCTGACGGCTACTCGTGGGTCAAGTCTATTTATAGAGCACATTTAAAGACAACAAACGTGTTTATATATATATAACAGGAATGAAATAAAAACACATGAATGAGAGACTATAGTTAAATGAATAGGAGAATATATTGATAAGGTCTTAACACAAACGAGATGAAATAACCAAAGTGTGGTACAGGCATGTCTTCATGAAGCAGGCGAGACAGGACTAACCGACTCACTCCTGCATAGAGAGAGTTGCGGTAGGAAATATCAACACGATGTCGAGCCATCTTTTTGGATTACACCCCAACACCGAGTGGGGTGTTTTTAAAATGTTTATGAGGTGTTCGATTTT
Organism: Cebidichthys violaceus; assembly: GCF_023349555.1. Classification (NCBI taxonomy): domain Eukaryota; kingdom Metazoa; phylum Chordata; class Actinopteri; order Perciformes; family Stichaeidae; genus Cebidichthys; species Cebidichthys violaceus. The sequence goes on along the minus strand of NW_027176372.1, from coordinate 21,420,988 downwards.
TTTTTTTTCCGAGCATTCTCGGCCTTGAGACGGTGCAGATGCAATCCAGGTTCGTTGGTGTAAATGAATACCAACGGCAATCTTCATCATTTCATCATCGTTTGTTTTTTCCGGCGTGAAGAAGCCGATTTTCTGAACAGCAGAGTGTCAAATGTGCAACAGCGTGACTGGCGGGATGTTCTCTTCCCAGGGAGAACTACCTGTTCGTCTGCTCGTGTCCAAAGTGCGTCTCCCAGATGGATGAGCTGGACGTGACGTCGGACGAGGACGAGGAAGAAGAAGGAGCAGAAGGCGAGGCAGAGGGGGACGAGATGGAAGACGAGATGACAGATGTCTGACGAAAGACTTGCCCGCATTGTTCTCAGCCGTTCCCTTTCCTGCCGCCGCGCTAAGCAACCCGTGAAGCCCTGAGGAATAAAGACCGGTTCAAGACCCCGATCTGCATTTCACCGAAACTGTACAAACGTGTGGAGAGAGAAAAAAAAAAAAAAATGTATTGACAAATACCGACACATTTCACTCATTCTTTGTCTTGTTTTGGAGATGGGGCCGCAGGAAAATGCATGTCGGTTTTTGCTGTACTCCAGCGCGCTGGGTGGTTTGAAATAAAACTATGATTTTCAACTTTCAGGGTTTGTGGGTGAACAGTTAAGGACTGACATCTCTAGAACGTTCACTAAATCTGGATTAAAACACCATTTTAAATCTACAGTAATTAAAAGTGAAACATTCTGCAGCGCCACCAGCTATGATGTGACATATTACCTTATTAAATAGTTCCCAAACAGCCCTTGAAAACCTTCTGCTCTACCGTGGTTCCATTTCTCACCGCGACGCAGCGACGTTCAGGTGTACTCCGGTACGCCGTGACATCAGCGGGTTTAGTTACCGATGCGTCGGAGCATATTTCGGACTACGCCTTGCAGTCAAAGGTGAAACGAAAACAAAATTCAAACTGGAATATTACTGGAAATAATACTCATAAGAACGGTGAGAATGAATCACGACGAGTTGAAAGGCTCCAGAGACTGAGGGGAAATTGCAGAGGATGGTGATTATTCTCTATAGGTTCACTTGGGTCACTGAGTGGTATTACACGGTCCTTTTTAATCCATTGTTATATGATTAGAACAGCTTTATATTACAGCTGGTAGTCGGTACTTTATCCTCGGTAATTGTGTTACTTGTTCGAATGTTCCCACGTCACTCGATGTGTTGGAGAACAGAGTCGAAGCTAACACTGATCGCACAGCGTCTGACCTCCGGGTCCACTCAATCAAACTCGGAACCGTTATCATTTCTTGTTCCTTACGTCTCTCAAACAACGTGATTCAGCCAAGGTCAGTTGATTCTCAGGTCTTTTTCCTCCACTTAAGTTTCTTACGTGACTATGCATTATTGTATTGAAGAGGCTTTTCATTTATATTCCGTTGTAATTACGGTCTTGTCACATGGGAGACACGCAGGCAGTGATGTATAGTTTGGGTTTTCACACGATGATCTATGGGGTTAAGTTGAACCTTAATGTATACCGGAGACCTTGAGTTGAAAATTGCTTTGTCAGTAACTGTTTGCCCTTTTGTTGAGGACTGTATTTCAAACCGCAGTTCCACATGAGTGAAAGTGCCGCCGCCCACGCGTGAATCAATATTATTACGACGACTGTAATCGCAAATCGCAATAATTTTTAGTTTCTCGACAAAGATTGGAAAAATTGGAATGAGTAATCGCATTTTTTTTTTATTATTTTTTCTTCCACAGGAGAATGTGCACACATGTATGATTTAAATATAACCGCGGCAAACGGGAGCCTAGCAGTTGTCATTTTTACTACTGTGGCATAAACCATTGAAATTGGATGTCTGTCGAGTCATTTATCTGGTTTACACACCTCCTGCCTTTGCTACAGAAGACCGTACGAGTAAAATATTTGTTCATCTTTGCATATTAACCACAAATTGTTTCTCAAATTGTCTTCCTCCAGGGGGTTTGGGTTTCACCATTGTGTGTGTGTTTTTTTTTTTTTTTTATGACTCTCACTCTCTACACAGCCTTTTTGCTTGAGGCACTTTCACCATCCCACATATGGATATACACACATCTCATTTCATATCATTAATTAGTAAATGGATTAAATGAAGTATTCTACTGCTGATGCCCCGCCAATCAATCACTGTGCACACTGACATTAAGTGCAGTCTAATCAGGGCCAGCAGATACTGGATGAAAATACGTATACTGCAAAGTTAAGGATACTTCTCCCCCAGTGCCTCCAGTCATCTATGGCTGACATTTCTCCATTAACCTTCTCCGTTTCCTCTAGTCCAGTCCCCAGTTGTAGCTGCACTTGCATCACATGCTAATTCACCCAGAATGCACAAAAGAGAAATGAAGGGGTGGGGGAGAGAACACATTATGTCCATGAAAGGATGCACACCTGGGACCCAGCGTGGCGGGAGGCTGGACTTCTGGACACATCCTCCACGACTTGAAGGTCCCCCACCGTCGGCAGTCATCCTCTGAAGCCGAGCCAGAATCGCTGCTAACTTTGGAACGTGGATTTTGGTTTCGGCGGCGCGCTCCAGGGGTCTGGCTCGGGCACACACACACACACACACACACATGTAGGCCTCCTCATCACGCCGCACGGCCTGCTTCAAGTCTGGAAAACAGAGAGGTCAAAGAGTCTGCCTTGAGAGAAGGGGACTCGATATAGAGGCTCATTTGAGGACTGAGGGGGCGGGAAGTGAGGCAAGTGTTTGAGGAAAGGAAAAGGGAAGAGAGAGGGGGGGGCACTAATTACTATGCAGAGAAAGAGTCCTTTATTCTGACAAACCAAGTTCAAAACACTTCATATACATTTCAAAGACCACAATGATCTAAAAGTGGCATATTACTGTCATTGTCATATTATGCAGATGGGGGAGGGAGAGCACTCGACGAGAGATAAAAGGGTTTTCCAATATGTTAATGTCAACTGCAGGAAACATGAAGTCTTCATATCACTTGTAAGACACGTTGCTGTATCAACGTTTTTTTTTGTTTTTTTTTAAACCTCTCAGCTTGATGCCGTGTTCACACCGAACGCAAACAACATTATTTCCATACAGAGTGAAGGCTCAGGGCGGCGCGAATACACGGAATTCACCCACAGCGCTTCGATAGAAACTCATATTTAAACAGAGACCGGATGAAACTATGTGTATAATCATGTGTTTATAGAAACTATAGACTGTCTGTAACTAATGATGTGAGTAATAATGATTTGACTGTTGATGGAGCAACTACAATGTTAGCATAGCCTAGCACTGATCGATCCAAACTCCATTCAGGAAACAAGGTGTTAACTTCAAATTCAGACTTTTTAACAAATCTACATCATAATGTGGTTATTTTGGAATAATTTTGGATTTTACTACTACAATGAAATCACAGCAAAATCTGTTTATTTTGGGTTCATGGATGATGTTGTGAACCCGGACACTACGGCAGCAAAAGTGATTATTTCGGCCATGGTTGACGAAATGTTAATCCTCCCCCTCATGTCTGTGTGACTCTCTTTATAGATGTAGTAGATCCGAGGCTTAACACCAGGCGAGATGCTCCTGCAGTTTTTCTCCTAAAATCTATACAATTGAATTGAATATGATTTTTGAGGAAGGGCCTGTACGATACGGAATGACTCAAATGATAATAGGAGGCTAAAAAAAAAAAAATGTGACCACCACACAGCTGACTTAAAGATAAACTGCACATTTTAGCGCTGTAACAAAAAGTTATATTAATTATAGATGAAAACATCAACTTTTCCCATTAATTGTTGTATTGCTTAGTCTATAAAATGTCAGAGATTAGTCAAACATACACCTGGGACCCAGAGCGAGATGATGCTTTCAAATGTCTTGTATTTTCCAACCAACAGTCCTCAACCTGTTTTTACATGAAACAAAGGAAACAAGCATTAGAGAAGCTAGAACCAGTTTTTAATTAATACTTGACTTTCATTTTCTTTCAACAGATTTCCAATTTAAATGTCCCTGTTTCCTTGAATTTTGTCGCTTGCTTTCAGTTCTATAGTATTTGAAACGCTGTCTTCAAATGATCATTTATTCTAAATGAATGTAATCGAACTGAAGAATTTCCAGCAACCTGCGGCTGATTTATCTGCCAAGGTGAAAGGCGGGCCGTGTTGTTATGACTGCTAGTGTGAAACCTGTGTAACTATTTCACATTGCATGCTGGAGGTGGGCAAACTATGAAATGGAAGCTGGTTTTTAGACCCGAGCGAACTGACTGCTTGAAGCCAGACCGCATATGGAAACAATCTCCAGCCTACATTAGCGCTGTCCAAATCAGTTACCACAACGCATGCCATTGCTACCTTGGAGGGCTCCTCCAGAACTACAATGACGAACGACCGCTTCACGTGAAATCAGCCGACCTGAAGTAAGGTTATTGCACTTTAGCTCACCCTGCATATAAATAAACACGAGTAAGAAATACAGTTTGGGAACACAAACATGGCTGCTGAGTGACCTGCTGGTTTTGATCAATGTTTGAGATTTCTGTGGTTCAGTTCTGCTGAAAATCCTTTCCTCTGGAAAAAAAATAAAAAAAATAAAATTGGTACAAATTGTCAACAGTACCGCACAGAAACATTGGGAGCTGCCCGGTAACGTCACATTCATCTTCAGGAAGAAATGTTTAAGACCTCAATGGCGTCATATAAATCTTGCAGCGTGACCTGAGCCAGTGGAATGGAACATGAAGAATTGAGCTGTGAATCATCCAAACAGAGGCTTTAGAATCACAAATGTTACAACAGGATCTGCACGAGCGCTGTGTTTGTGACGGAGGACTCAAGAGAGATATGCTACCTGTATTCTCTCTTTTCTATTAACACAACCTTTAAAACATAATACATCGAATGCCTAATGATATCGGTAAATATCGGATTTTTCGTCTTTTATCCCGTTAAATATCTACATGGTATACAAAATCGTGAACACACATCTGTGTTCCCCTGAGGATAAATCCTACGCCTACGCCTCAGTCGTACGTTGAGTTTAGCACTTACTAGCAAATGTTAGCACATTGGGGAACATAGATACCGCCGTGTTTCCCCGCTAACGTTAGCATATAGCTCAAATATTCAGCACATGGAACAATGGATATCTACAAATCCTTTAACTGAACTGACTACACTGAATAGCCATCATCACTGACTAATTCAGTAGCTTTTAACAACAGAGCTTCACTTACAGGTGACAATAGCAGCTCAACCGTGACACACAGTGAGTTACTTCCTCATTAAAAACAGAAAGAGACAAAAGAAACACTCGCATTCTGATTAGCTCTGATGGGTGAACTTTCTGACGTACGTACTGAAGTGCATTTTTAACTATGATGTGAAAAAGTGAACTCTTCTGTACGTGGCAGAAGAAGTCTTTTTCTGCAAAGTGGACGGACCGGGTAGCAAACATCATTGTTGAATCTGGAAAGACTGAGCCGAATATTTCGAGCATTATTGCGTCCGATTTCTTTTTTGAATGTTTTTCGGAGCACAACTGAGGAGCTGTGGGTTTTCCGGGTAGTTACTATTTAGTTCTTTTCTTTGCCTCCCTCAGCGGTGGTTCGAGACCTCCAGGACGCGTGCATTTAATTTATGCTAACTTCTCAGTTCGAGGCTTGGACAATTAAAACTAGACCATTGTGCTACAATGCGAACGAGGTCAACTGTGATCAACTGCGAATGCCTAGATGAATTCTTTCTCTAAGGTCAAGCCAGACATTCCCACTGAGACCAAACACGGTCTGACTCATGTAGTGCAAATGAGGCATTTGAAACACTTTGACTATTCAGCTTTATCTCTCGCTATCTCATTTTCACATCTCTTGTAGGACATTCAACACATCCTTGCAGGATGAGACTAATGCTTTCTTTTGGCTGTGGCATTTCAAAGTCCGGGGCCGCGAAAGAAGAAACTGCATCCAATTATGTGAAGCTCAGTCTTGCTAGTCAGAATCATAAGCAGGCTAGCGAGATAGCGTTGCTAGATTAGACACTTTTCTGCATCAAGAGCAGCTCTCACACCCTGTGGGCAGCTGGTTGATGAAGTCCTTTCATTACCAAAACAAAAAGGCATGAATGAGTAGAGACTACTCTGTTGTTAAGCCAGTTTTTAAGATTCTTAAAAAGCTACTATCATAAAAAAAAAGAAAAGAAAATCATCGTATTGGAGAAGCTGGAGGTATTAAATAGTTGGCGTCAGTGATTGTAGTTTGAGGGTTGTGAACAAAAGATGCAGGATGCAAATGTTGACCAGAATGACAAAATGGAATGGAAATTTTATGCTTTTGGCTTTTCACGTATCGATCATCGGCCCCTGTTTTGTTTTGTGGGCCCCGTGAGGATTTCGTCTTCCAATCAATCTCTGATGAAAATGCCCGCAGGTGGCAGGACCCTATACTTTCAAGATTTACGGTCTCCGTACTTAAAGTCAAAAGAAAATGATCCTTCATCTGCAAATTTCACCACTCTGTCCCAAATGAAAAGGCCTGCGTGTGAAAGTGAACCCCCCCCCCCCCCCCCCCACACACACACACACACACACACACACACACACACACACCCATATACCCTCAGGACACACTTTGACCAGCATGGGGAGAGGAAAGGAAGTCCATGCATAATGCTTTGTGTGGTTATTTTTGAATTCCTAACAATTTCCATTGATTACACATAAAAAGACCACATTGGAGCCTTGGGTTCACAAGGCCCCTTCATTATGCTTTCAGCGGGAGATAACCCAGTGAGCATTTTATTCATACATGTAGCGCTACATCCACACAAAGACATAAACAACATTTAATACGCAAAGGTTGACCTTTTTGATTACTTTCAGTCTAGTTTGTTACCAAATATTATGGATAAATAAATAATGATCTGACTTTATTGCACATCTTAAACCATGAGCTATATACGGCGGAGCCTCTGTTATTGGAGGAGATATTCTTAGTCATCAATATCACCTCAGGACATCATCTAATTACGAAGCAACGTCTTGGCTGGAACAAACAATACGCATATTATGTAGCTCTGGCTTCCTATTACATCCAACGTCTGTTCGTGAAATGAACACATAAAACATTTAAATGGGACCGTTTTCACGGCGCACAACGAGATCACCCATGTGCCACAAACTACCCAGAATTTCCCAGACGACTCCGTGTTTAATTTCATGCGCCTAGTCTGACCCAGCCTAGTGAGATGCGCCTCTGAAGGCCCCACTTGTCTGAGACCGAAAAAGTTTTCACGATTGAGCTTAAAGGTGCTAAAATCCATCAAGACAGAAAGTTGGATCCGAGCACAAGCTGGAAATGTGATTAAGGCCTGAACCTAACCTCTGTGGTAGGGGATCCACCCAACAAACCCGGTACCCGGCACCGTCATTCTGCCGAGGTTCCCCAGGAGATGTTTAGCATTTTGTTAACATAAACCTGTTTAGTGTGACATGGGATGAAGGCCCCTGAAGTGACAGATGTTTCTCTTTAATGTGATGCAAAGTATTTTTTATTTATTTATTCTTGGGGAGGGAGGGGCGCTGCTTTGCGGGGTTGAGTGAGAGACGCTCAGGTTGCTTCGGGCTGTTTGAAATCCTGGGCTGATCCAGTCTCTCTCTCTCTCTCTCTCTCTCTCTCTCTCTCTCTCTCTCTCTCTCTCTCTCTCTCTCTCTCTCTCTCTCTTGTTGATACACTTCCTCTGTTTCAGAGAGTCTCTTCTTTCCTCTCCTCCTTCAGCTCGACAGAGTAAACAAGTTATGAAAATGGTGACTTTTTTCGAATACTTGGGAGTTAAGGGTCATTGTAGCCTCAAGCAAGGTGCTCTCAAAATGAAATTGTTTCACATACTAAGTAAAAGAGGGACCACTTCCCTTCTTTGGAAAAAAAAATAACTCTAATATGCACTCTGAAATGGGTTTTGGGTTCATACGAGTAATTTCTGCCAAACTTAATTGCTTCTGGGATTTGTGAAAACACTTTCTTGCTATTAAAGTGCCTTGAATGAAAATAGCCACGCTCCATGTCTCAGGTTATTGTCCATCTTCATCTTCTAACTGCACGAATTGAAGAACAGACTCTGCAACACTGCAGTGTTTGTTCAATTGTAACGACAAGGCTCGGGCATTGTGGTGGAAGGGAACAAAAACAAAGGCCTCTCTCATGGAGCTGGCAGACTGTTTGTGTGGCTGGTTGAAGAGTCTTCAGACACCAGAGGGAAATCCACCAGACCTTCAAAGGGACAGCGCAGCGGGCGTGTTGGCAGACTGCTGGTTTGGACAGCTTGCATACCTTAACACAGCCCCAGTTAACAGACCAGCACACATAAACACAGCATCACCCACTATTATGGATGAGCAAGCAAACGTACAGGCCAACATGTCTATATTTACAACAGTGATTTCCAACCAGGGGAACTTATATATAATATATAAAATATAAAATATAAAGCTGAATGACCTAAACTTCATGTTATAGAGAAAGTGTGTAAAAACTATAGTTAGCAAGCAAGCAGAGATGTCAAAAAGGTGAGTTATAAGTTAGATAAATGGTTAAAATAGTATCTAAAACTGTTGTATACATGGTGAGAAAGATTACAGTAGCAAATAAATAGTATTGTTTGGCTAAAACGTAATGAAACGCTTCAAACAGTAAGCTAAAAGTAATGTATAGTTGGTGAAAAGGCTAAAAGTAGTGCATGGATTATTAAAATAGACGGCTAAAAATGATGAAACAGTTCAAATAGTTATGGATAAAAAGTTGAAATGAAAAGTTTATTTGTATAGCGATTCAAAGTGCTTCACATAAAACCATTAAAAGCATCAAAACACAAGGAAAAATAGGAAAAACAATTAAGAAACATTAAAAACAGACATTGAAACACTAAAAAGCTGTGTAAGAAATAAAATACAGCAGTAAAATGCAGAAATGGATTAAAATCCTTGAATCTGGTTCAGTTAAAGGCAGCAAACAGAAAAGTCTTCAATCTTGAAAAGGTTTCGTTGCTCCGCAACTGTAAACTGTAAACTCAGTGATATTTTAAATGTCTAAACACATATTGTAACAATATCCAGATAACCAGTAAAGTTAAATACCATCCAGGTTAAAGCTTCTTATAGCATACATACTGTAGCGTATACTTCAGATATTTAAATCAGGCACATGTGAATTAATAAATGAGTATATACCCCATTTATTCTCCATACAAGCACACACTCTCTCTCACACACACAGGAAGCAACTGAATTATAGATGCAGAAACAGGAAATTCCTCCCTTTACCCTCTGTCATTCAGACTCCGACCTTGCACTAAATCAATTAGTAGTGCTGCAGGCAATCAGTGGACCTCCTCGGAGACTCTGTGAATGTGCCCTTAATTCACGAGGGCCTCTTGGACCCCTCTCCGCGGACACTACCTGATGGGTGGCCGCCGCTCACACAAACACACAGGACAGTCATTTCACGCTGCGCAAATCAGAGAGCAGTAGGGGTGAGACCACTTTGCTGCATCCTGTCTTGTCCATAAAGGGTCCTCTCCTGTGTGGTCAGGAGGGTCTCGTTCCACTCAGTGAACTCTGTGAAGGTCCCTTACTGTGTCCTTTAGGTGGCTTTTGTCTTTTATAGTGCTGCTCCAAGGCAAGGGTCGATATATAAAAAAACAAACAATTTATGGTGTGATTAACCTTGCTGAAATTACCAGGATATATAATGTTGGTCATCATTAAAGCCTTAGATAGAGTTAAAGGTCAAATCTCCATTACTTTTAATTGATTTGCGCTGAGACAATCGATTAATTGATAGGTATCAACAACTAATTAACCATTTGTTAGTTATCTAGTAAGGAAAAATGCCAATGTGTGCTGGTTCCAGCGCAACACATGAGAGGATATGCTGCTTTTTAGAGACTAAAGTGTTCAATAATATATAAATAAATAAGTACTTCTTCTTCGTGCCTTGTGGCGTTTCCAACGCAATGGTCAATGGTCCGCACCGCGTTCAATGGGTTCCAGTCACCCTCCTTTCTTTCTTTCTCAACTGAGCGCCTCCAGGAAGTCTTTTCTTCCTCTTCTTCTTTTTCCTTCTGGTGCCCGGGTCACATGCTATGCCGGAGGTGTTTGTTCTGGTCTTCACTTCCTCACTCGGCGGCTTGGTTTCAGCTCTTTCCCGTAACTCTTCGGCACCGACCTGGCCTTGCGGTAGAAATCGGAGGATTCTTCGTAGACACTTGCGATGGAACGCAATAAACTGTTTTGTTCCATGACTCACACCCAAATAGTAAGACTTGCACAACCGATGTTTTCTGCAGCATCAGCCTTGTTCCTCTTGAGATGTTGTTGGAGCTCCAAGTCTTTTCTCAGTCTGCCAAATGCATCCCTGGCTTCTGACAGTCTGTTCTTCAGCTACTGTAAAAGCTATACCCCCCCCACCCCCCCAAAATATGTAATACTGCCAAACAAATAAAAGTTATCAAAATGTTTTCATTAAAAACAAGTTATTTTCCAGACACTCACGTCTAGAGGTTCCACGAGACAACAAACTGCACAGGGAATTATTTAGGTCCGTCTCTTATTCACAACAGGAAAATTATGTAAATTTTTGGCAAATAGCACTCATAAGTTCTGCTGCATTCCCATATTGTGCGATTCTGCTCTAAACTTGATTCTGGGCTGTCTTGGCGTTTCCGTTTGGTAACCTGACACTTACTGGAGCTTACAGCCATTCAGTGTTTATCAGCAGGATCAATGCAGCATCTGTGTCTTTCTCCCTAAAGACTCTGTGGGATGTAATCCCTCTCCAGCCAAGCGGATCCTGAATCTTCCCATTCACTCTCGCTCCCCTGAGAACAAACGGAGGCACATTTCCCATGGACCCGAATAACTGCGTTCATATGTATCGCAGGACGATTGTACCGCGGTAATGCATGAGGCTCAGATTACCTTGCCTCGTCCGTAAGAGTGGATGCATTTTCTTTGGGATAGTGATGCCAAAGTATTCACATTTTATGACCCCCGGGGAAGAAAAACAGATCTCGACAGTAAAGCCCGCCTGCCTGCAGCTTCTCATACTTGTACCTCACACAGTAGGGAAATAGATCTGAGCTCAGAAAGAACAAAATGCTGTGGTTTTCTGGTACATGGCACTGATTTCCCCTTGGTCATATTTCTCTGACTAACATCAACGTGTGCTTGAGATGAGGAAATCGCCAGGGAATCACACACCGTACGGGGAAATAGACAAAGTGGTGTTCTGGGAAATTAACCCAATTACAACATGAGACTTAATAAAGCCAATCAGACATTTCAATCGATCGATTTAATACGTCCAACGGGATAGATTAGGCTGCGAGCGCATCTCGCGTTAGCGGATTGACGGAAATGCCTTTTTGCTATGCGGGTTTTGCTTCACGCTTCATGTTTGTCTGAACATTAACTCTGAGTAGCATGTGTTAAGCTTCGGTAGCTGTTAACTCTGTTAGCCTTGTTAGCTCTGTTAGCCTTGTTAGCTCTGTTAGCCAAACAAACTGCTGTCCAGTAAGGTTGGACTTGTGTACTTTCAGCTGTTCCAGTGGCGACTTTGCTACATTCCACAAGCTCCATTAGCTTTTTTTTTTAATGCAACAAATAAACAAAATGAACTCACAAAATACAGAGAGAGGAAATATTCTTACACCTATTCCTTTTGGATTCAAGTTTCTCTCTTTCACAGAACTAAATCAGAATTGATTGCCTCATTAACTGATTGTAAAACATGCTTCTTTTAAACTCGACAGGAAAAAAACAACTAAACTTTAAACTAAAAATGTCTTGGTTAGTCTTTGCTCCAACAATCACCAACTCTGGTTCTTCAGAAGCAGACCATCTCACACACACACACACACACACACACACACACACACACACACTATCATTTCACTCTGTAATGCTTTATGTTGACTTATTAACGCTTCCTATGAACAGAAACTGTCGGGGGAAACTAGAGTCCAAACGGAAGCAGATGTCGATTACTTGCTGTCTCAACTGTTAAAAGTCGCGATGAGAAACTTACAGTGATGTTCTCATGAACATTTATTTTTACCCAGTACAGTCACCAACCTTCTTTCAAATCTCAACAGCATAATGAGACCAATTTTCACCTCAGCTAATGGCTATTACATAATTATCTCAATCAGCGTTGATTGAACCTCCACTTTATCGGCACTTTTATCAAGCATCTCAGGCGAAGGTGAAAAGAATCCCTGGAAGTGTTGTGAAATTGTTCTTTTACTGGTTTAAAAATATCCAGATTTCTTAAAGGTACACTACGCAGCCCGTTTGGCGGTTGCTGTTTGCACACAAGGTAATCAAAATGAATCTACGGCAAAAAAAAAAAAAGCTTGCAAAAACAACGACAACATGGCGACGGTCACTAACACAGTCAAGGACTGTACCACACAGTGGAAACACATACACACTATGATGCAACGCCCTGTTTACGACACACACACACACACACACACACACACACACATGCAGCACACCCGGCTTATTGGCTGAGGGGGTTACACCAAATAACTCTTTGCTGACTTCCAGATTTGTATGGGGTCAGATCAGTCTCAATATTAATGAATGCACACAGAAGGATTCACAAATGTACTTTCTGCACAAGCATATTTTTCAATGCACACAAAAATATTTCGAATTTTATGTGAATGTAAAAAAAAAATCTGAAAACAGGCAATTATCTGTAGCTAATCACACATCCCTTCCATTTTCATTGAATCACATGAGGGTAAACAACATTTTTTTGTGGCGGGAGTATTTAATATGTAAATCACAAAATACATTTGAGAATCCTTTTGTGTGCATTCATTAACATCGAGGCTGATCTGACCCCATAGAGACATTCTGAACACAGCACAGTAAGAAGAAAAGAGAACGTACAGCTCAGCAGACACTGACTCACAACTTCTGGTGAATCAGAAGTGATTACTGAGAGGAACTATTTTTTGTATCAGTCTACACACTTGTTTTTAGGAACTTGTTGCATATTATACCTTTAAATAACTGTATGAAACCACCGAGCGGTCAAATCCTGTCCTGTAGGGCATTAAAGAAAGTTAAATATTAAAATAAACACCATAATATTTAGTATAATAAAGCTCAGCTGAGCTGCTATGACACCTTGTCCAATCCACTATTTATCTTGTTATTACTCTTTACATTAAAAGATCCACATTCTAATTCCCCCATGGGGAACAAACAGACAAACAAACAATGTAGCTGCGTGTCTTTAATTTTCCAATGCAGCCCCTCAGACTGACACTTTTGGATTATTCATTCTACACGACGGAGTAGACGGAGTAGACGGTGCATTTGTGATGGATACGAGTATGTAGATTTTTTCGGGTGAACAGTTCTCATTAATCTAGAAGCAGTGGTCTGTCTCTGCAGCGTTCCCTGTCTCTGGACTTGACATGACATCCAATAATCAAAATGGCAAAAGAATCAATACTCTGAATAGGCCGTGTAATACAAGACTATTATGCATGTGGCCTTTTTAGCGCGTCAATACGATACAACCCACGTGTCCACTCAGCTGATTACACGTTGTAACATTGCTGCTATATATATATATATATATATATATATATATATATATATATATATACTGTATATCAGGGGCCAGATGTATACAACTGTGTCGATTCACAACTAAAACTAGGTGTATGCACTAAATAGAAATATGAATTATACACATACAACAGTGGTTGTTTTATACATGCTCTTGTTGGGTTGGAGTGATTTCTATGAGGTCTGAGGCTCAGCGGTTGGAGCAGTTATTTATGAAAGCAGGAAGGGATGACACCTCCAGCAGATTGCCTTATTGTTTATAATGCTCGCTGTACATCATGTGATGCTTTTACAACGCCAGCTTACGAGCGCACCACAGTGAGGCGTGTAAGAATTAAAATTACGACTCACCTTCTATTGACCGGCCGTTTATTTAGAGGCTGTATTAGCTTAGCGTATTTAGGATGATGTGTGCAAGTTATACTGTATGTGCAGTAAAGATACTGCTGCTGGTTAATTTACATGCTTAACTTTGACTTGACTGCAATAAACTACATCTAGAGCGGTTGGCTGAATAACATGCAAACTTATATATATATATACAGAAGGATATAACTAATGTTTAATGCAATATCCTGTGTTCCACTTTTATGAGATGCAAATGTCATGAGACAAAACACATGCAAACATAACAGTAAATATCTAATTTTGTTAGTTTATATAGTAGTATGTATATATATACACACACACACACACACACACACACACACACACACACACACACACACACACTTATACACAGTCAGTTACATTTACATCAACAAAAAAAGAGACAAAAATATGATTGTTTTGAATGAAAAACAACTATTTTTTGGTAACGCTTTATAATAACTACACACTATGAAGCATTAGTTCAGTATGACTAAACACTTAATTCATCATTTATAAAGCATTGTTCCTACATTAACACTCATTAGTATGCAATTCATAACAACAGTTATACATGTTTTATTCTTGATTAATAAGCTCGTCTATTATTGTTTCATGATTATGTTTTCATACTTTATAAATGATGGATTCCCCATTTGTAAATGAAGTATTATATATATATTACTAACCAATTATTAAGGAGTTGCAGATGATTAATAACATCCTTTATAAAGTGTTAGTAAATGATTAAGAACTTATTTAGATGTACATTATTCAGGCATTTATATATATATATATATATATATATATATATATATATATATATATGATTTAGATATACACTAATGGTTAGGGACTGTTAATATATGCTTCATAAACTCGTATTAATAGTGCAATTCATGATTAGTTCAGGTAGTTACTAGTCGTTAGTAAAGTATTTTGTGTGACCTCATCTAAAGTGAGGACTATTTATGCTTTACACAGCATTTATAAATGACATTGAAAGGCCTTCAGCGCCTCAAAACCCACAAAAGTCTGTTATCTTCTCAACAGAAAAGACAAAACGCAACGTGATCAAGAACAGATCAATATTTATTACAACTCAACATAACGTTGTTCACCGTCACTCGCCGTCTTTCTCTCTCGGCTGTCTGAATGTTGAGGAAGGAGGTGCGCTTCAGACCTATTATACCATCAGAATGGTATAATAGGAATTTCAAAATATGACGACGTGTCACTGTTTTCACATTGCATCGATGATATCGGACCGCTGATCATGGATATATATCGATCCGGATAGATCGTTAGTACCGTGTCTGATGGCTGCTCGGTATTAGCGAGACTTAAAAGTTTACCCTGAATGAGTATCGGAGAGAAAAATGATATCTGTGAATCTCTAATCTGAGCCATATTGAATGTTAGGTATCCCGCTGCCATAACCTTCATCTCTAATTCATGAAGTAACGTGATACACTGCATACAACATGGAGTTTATGGTACTGTGCAATATTCATGGCATCCTCAGGCCAATTTAAGCAATCCAAGGCACTGTGAAAAGCCCATACTGTAGATCTGAATACTTCATGATTTTGAAGGATCACATCTCTCTGCCTCAGGGCCGGTGGATCACACCTGACGCAGAGGCAGCCCAACATACACCCAACATGCATCCTTCACGTGGTTTAAGCTACACGGGAAACATGTGGAGACTATCAAATAATCAGCCTCTCTGTGCTTCTGACTAACAATACATTCAGGAGTCGAACATGAAACTTCACAACTCCTCCTCAACTATCAACAGGCAGCTGCTAAATTCTCTGTTAACAGGAATAGACAAGTAGCATTATCATACTAACAGGAAAGAGAAGAAAAAAAAAGCACAATGACACCTCGCAAACCCCTGTGTGAATTTTAACAGTGGCATCCATCCGCACTACCAAACAGCTAATTTCATGAATAACTACTTGGATGGAAGCGGGGACTCATCACACATTGCAAATTCATTTTCTTGCCGAAGACAGGCAGCCCGACTTCAACCGCTCACTCTGCAGCCTATTAAATAAAGACACAAGGTAAATTGCTACTTCAGCTTGTTCGAAGAGAAATGAAAGTGATGATGACTTCAAAGAGTCTGAGATTGAATGCATTATGGAAATTGTGTGAAATGCACCATGGAAACTATAATAAACTGAGTAAAAAAAAAACATGCCCTTTCGTACCCTTGCATGTATGTTTTATAGGTCTTCGACAAGCAATAGATAAAGTGAAAACAATATCAATACGGTATCTGTGAGAAAGCTTGTGCTTAAGTAATAGGTATCCACTTAAACCTCCCAGAAATAACACCGCAGCTGAGCTGTTTGCTTTACAACCAACATGGAAAACAGCAGTGACTCCCCCTTTTCACCTTTGCCCTCACCAGATTCTGCCTTCTAATTTGGCTAATTGTTTCTTTTCCCCACGGGGACGCGCGCACACAACTGGCACGGGCAGCATCAATGTACCGGTGGCCGGGGGTCAGGTCAGTCTTTAAACACGGTTCATAGCAAAACACATGCGGCTAAAAAATGAGCTCAATCTGTAACTGTCGTGCCAGCAATGCGTTACTGAGGCTGCAACACGGACCTCTGAAGGGAGACGGGCGCTGTCTACATATCACTCAGGTTTTCCAAGCTGTGCATCTCCCACAACAGAAACTCTTTATTTTCTCTGCAGCAGAAGCAGCTTTCACTCCTTTATGTAATAACTTACAAACCGACATTTTTTATTTAAGCTTACACACACACACACATATATATATGTGCTGCTTAAAGCGATGGGAGTCAGTGTGGACTTTGGTAAAGAATGGTAAGTTGATCAGTGACCACTTTGGTCTGGTTGGGTGTAATTATCAGCCTGGTCTCTGGGGCTGCTAGCTGTGTTCACCAATCTGCCGTAATTTCCTAAACATGATTACTTCATTAACCCCGAGGCCAACATCTTCAGCCGACTCGAGCCCCGCGTGGAAAAAAAAAAATAAGGCAGCCCTCTCATTCATTTTGCATGGAGCCAGTAGTATCATATTTCATAGCATCGTAGCTCGCTGCGCTGCATCTGATTAGACCTTAAAACGCATTCATCTGGATTTTACTGGATTCTATTTGTCTTTGTTTCTACCTGATTGGCGAGCTGCAGCCATAGACCGTCAATGAGAAGTGGACAAAGTCGCCGCGGCTTGGTAACCAAAATGTTACAGTACATTTCATGAACTTAAAAACACGCTGTGAACTTAAATTCAGTCCAACCGGGTCCAATAGAGCCACAGGTCTTGATCTTCGTGTCACATGCAGTGGGTGAGCTCTGATAATTCTGTGCATCGTAACGACTGAAGCAAGACGGAGCATTTTATAGCAATGTACAAAAGTGTTTCGTGTGTCAGACGTTGTGCTCATTTCACAAACTTTTATAGAATAAATCTATTTGACGTATCAAAGTATTTTGCTGGAGAGCATTCCAACAGTGAAACAAATGGTCATGATTTAAGCATTCACAGTCCCATATTCAAAAAAAGTTACAAGTATTTCAACTTGGAGCAGAATGCACTTCAATTTGGTTGACAATTGTTGCATCACTTCCCACGAACATCTGCTCGGTGCTTCTAGCTTTAAAAAGACGTGTGCGGTACGGAGCATAAATTCTCATCTAAGTGTCAGCGAAAAAAGACCAAGCAGCCATTTCTAAACACGCAAAAACAATCTGCACCCACACATTATTTTGGTTTCGTGCATTCACAATTCACTGATCCCAGGAGGATGAGTTATGGATCTTAATACATAGAGCTGTTGATCCAGGTGCCATCTGATTATTTTTGGCCACCAGGAGTGTCAGGAAATCAGTGATAGATGTTCACGGATAACCTCACCGCCCCCTTAAAGCTACCACAGAGATAGATGGCCCCTTGCTGGAACAAAAAGAAGTGTCGTGAATTTAACATCTGGCACGGCCAGTGTAACCTGATCTTTTTGCTCTTTTTCTAAGTCTCTAATCTTTAATTACATGAGTGATAATAGCTGAACCCTGAGGTGAAAGAGGGGAAAGCTGTTTTAAAAAAAAAAAAAGGCAGAATACGCTGCAGTGAAGCTGGAAGTCAGGGGCAGATGCATGCGTCCTAAATCCAGCTGTTAAAGAAAGGACGGATGCAGTCACACTGCCTTCACTGTGCTGCTTATTAGAAAACGACTCGATCGTTTCTTCAACGGTTAATTCATTCGCTAGCGTCCTCTCTTTTCCTCTCCGCGTCTGTTCATGCATATTTGTGTCTGTTGGCATCTGCGACTGTGCGGTCCAAATTAGGTTTAAGACACAACTAGGCATCCGCAGAGCAGTAACATAACCTTCCGCGCAGTATGCATGAGACACACCATCTGTTGTAAGTGAGAGGTAACGGAGTCACCGTCTGTGCAGAATGCCCGCCGTGCTGTCTGGCACCGCTTGAGCACTGCTCTGTTTGGCACAACACTGGCTGTGAAACACCCTCCCTCAGTACGCCGCGACTGCAGGCACCCAAACTTCTCTGCATGTTTAACAAATACTAGAGTTCCTCTTCGTCAAACCCCGGAGATGACCAGGTAGACCCCACCCCCTCCTCCTCCCCCATCTCCCTGACATTTAAAAAGAGACTCTTCTGCCAATATTGACTGGCCTGCAGAAGCGAAAGCTTTATTAACCGCATTCAAATGTTGAAGAACGAGACGGCGACACGTGTGGCGTGCGAGTCGAGTCGGTCCTATATTGGTCTACTGAATGGGAAGAAAGAGGAAGAGGAAGCGTCCCGAACAGGAACCACTCCGTTCGCAATCAAGTGCAGACATGACATCACTGTCCTGGGAGCAGCTTCTTGGTCGCCAGTGTGAATGTTTGAAGGTGTAGGATGAAGTCCTGAAACACATGTGAAGAGAACCAGTGCAGACTCTCCAAAGTCTCACCCACCTTTCTTCCCGAGAAGGAGAAGTAATTTACTCGTGTCCGTCTGTCCGGGCCAACACCGATGTCTCCAATATGAAGCCATGAATAAGAGAATAAAACATATAAGCTTTTTGCAGGGATTATTTCTTGCTGCAGACTTTCCATTTGTTTCAGGTGATTGACAGCAGTTAGAGTGTAACACAATGCGCGCCCTGAAACAAGATTTCTCAAACTTGCGCAGTGAAGTAACAACATTAAAATGATGAAGGCTTTATGTTTACTGTGATGGATTATCCAGCCTGGGGAAATGTTAAAAGTCTGTGAAAGTTGTTTACAATGCTGCGCACGAATGAATGGCAGCTAACATATTTTTGAGAGACGGACAGCAAAGCTCTGATTTCTCAAAAATGATGGCCATAAGTAAAGAAGAGAAACAATAAGGACAACTAATTGAAACTAGAATTAGCGCCTCGCGGGTTATAAGCCTCCGCCAACCCATCGAGTTGCAGTTAACTTTCATTGTCTGTCCAAAATGTCACCACTTCATCATTTTTTTTTTACCCGATTAGACATTTGTGTGAAATTGAATGAATATAAATTCTTGAGTTATGACCAAAAACTGTGATTTGTGGGGTCACAGTGACCACCAAAATCTAATCATTTCATTCTTGAGTCCAAGTGCAAAATTTGTGCCAAATTTGAAGAAATTTAATAACAACGAATGAATGAATAATTAATGGCTGAATTCCATTTAGCTGTGTGGGGTCAGAGCTCTGATAGTGTGCATGTGAGATCACTGGACTGGCTTACTGAGACACGTTAATGGAACAGAGCCTTTTTGTTAAAGTTATAAGTTGAACCTGTACCTTACTATACCAAGTCAAAATGTCTGAATAAAGGTGACATAAATTTCCGCCCAACTCCAAACTGAATACGGTTTTAATCAGGCAAATTAAATGGAAACACCTGTGACGTGGTGGGTAAGCGCTCTAAATCCTCCCCGGACAAAATCCCCTGAACTAACAAAAGACAGGCATGCATCATGTGGGACGCTCTGCTTTGAAGCAAAGGGGAAACGAGGCCACTGTGCTCTTTGGTTTGTCGTGCACAAGTTGGAAGTCTCCATTTGGCGGAGAGCAAAGCCGTTAAATGCCTCCAACAAAAATATTAACAAAGCCTCCTCTTCCTCACCCAGTTGTGGCACTTTGACACGGCAATGATTATAGGTACAATAGCAGATCCTTCATTAAGGTCGTGTCCGCGTGCCGCGGCTCACTGAGATGGGAAATCAATGCGACTTTGCCTGAAGGAAGAGAGCTGAGAGCTGTCCATCCCCCATGTTTAAACGGCGCATACTCTCCATCTTCAAAGACTGTTAGAGAAGTAAGAGATCCTGAACCTATTGACAGTAACTCAATAACCCCACAGGGCAAAAAATAACTATGTTTTATGAGCAGGGGCTTTGGTTTAAGAGATTGATCTTATGCCACGTCTCTGCTTAAAAGAAGTCACAGCTCAGGTGATGCAGATCACGTCAGGTTGGTGTTTGTTAATTTGAGGATAAGAAAGTCAAACCCCTCTGCATTCCCAGTCCACTGGGAGGGAAGCCAAAGACTTAAATGGTTCAGAAGAAAATAAACAGTTCCTCTCTAATTCTCCCTGAACCGTTGACAGGGCTTTTTCATTCTTGCAACATTTAATGTTGATTTGAATTACAAATGCAGATGCGCATTGCAAATATGTACTTTACCCGAAGCTCCCCATGGCTTTGAGTCGCTCTTTAAGGATTCATAAAGCATTTTCAGAGCCCATCTTCCCCACATTTAAGCACTCCAACTCCCAATAGAGATGGTAATATATTGTTCCAAATATTCTCATCGCAAGCTTGTTAGGGAGTTCAAATTACAATCGTTGAGGCGTAAAGACATTTTGCAGTTACAGTCTTTCCGATTTGAGGACTAAGCAGAAAAAAAAAAAAAAGGCTTGAAACAACTAAGGCTTTGGAAAATGCGTAATGTTGCCAACTCATGTTAGTCCAGTGAAGCATGATAGTAGGGCAGCCATGAATGGCAGTAAAGATAACACCAGCAGGCCGAAACGCCTCTTCAGAGGTCTTCATTCTGTCTTTGGTACACAACTGGATCATCCTTTTGGACCCCTCTGGTTGCTCTACAGACACTGACACACATGCAGTAAAGCACACACACACACACACACACACTGAGGACGGCTGTTCCAACATGACGACCCCCTTGTTATCTGCTCCTCGCCAGCTTTGTTTGCATGGATCATCTGGAAACTCTATTTGTTGTTGCCGCTTTTGGAGACGACACCAAAGGGGCGAGTCAACAAACTCCAATGCTCATCCTGACCCCGCCGATGTTCTCTTCCGAAGGAAAAAGAGCTCCTGAGCGATAACGTGAACAGATGGTGCGGAAAAGTTGAATTCTTAGCACTGAAGAATCAATAACTCTCACCTCCTAAAGCTATCTGACTTCAGAGGGAATCTACGAAAAGGGACTGGCTGTCTGTCTGCATTTTATTGTATAACCAATTAGAGGTGTGCTGTCGACATCAATTTGGACTATGAGCTCTCAAACTTTGTGCTCAGGAAACCAGAACTGTTTGAGACTGCCCCGAATCTGCCTCGTCTGAGAGTGTCTCGTATCAATATTAAGCTTTTGTTTGATTTTCTGGGAGACCTGAAAGACTTCTGTGAGCGCAGCCACGACCTTTAGAAAAGGTTTTAGGCTAAGCATTGATCATGAATACTTTAAGTCTCACATTTCAGCTTTTAACACATTTGATTGTGACTGACCTGAATCAGAAGAGTGACATTTCACAACAGAGGCAAAAAAGAATAAATAAGTAAGACCAGACTGGACCGTGAAGTTACCCCAGGTGTAGCCCCAAAATAAAAACAGGATGAAATCGTTTTCAACACTCAAACCCCCAACTCACTTTCCTTTAAAAGCTCTCTGCGACAAACACTTACACTTCATATTATATAAGCAAAACTCAATGACAAGTGTTGGACCTTGAGCTGATGATGAAAAGGCAAGCCAGTAGAAATCCCTCATGAAAACAAAGTACGGAAGAAAAATAAATCATTGAGGCTATAATACTGTATTTTTAATTGATATCACAGAAAATCTATAGGATGGAAAATCAAAATCATATGGAAATAGTTGCTGCTATAACCAGAAGTTGAAGAGGTCAAAGGTTCAAAATTCAGATCTGTTCTATTGTCTCCACATCAGCGCTAACAGCGCAAAAAAAACGACAACAGCGCGGACTGAGCTAACAGTGTTCATGTGAGGGGGAACCGGAGACAGGGGGCAACTATACGCTGTCGGTCGGGACGGTTGTGTGGTACTATATTAATGCTCCGAATGTCATATAGAGAACCTTTACGTGGAAGTATAGAAATACCACAGTGTAGAAGTACTCTTTTTACAAATAAAGTCCTGCATTTCAAATATTACGTATAGCAGAATGTGCAGAAATTATAAGTATTCATTATGCAGAATGGCCCATTTCAGAATAATCACATATTATATCATTATTTATAATTATTATTGATGCATTAACGTGTTAATTACCTTAACATAAAGAAGGGGTTGATTTTAATAACTTCATATACTGCTAGCTTATGAATTTTCCCCGTATCTTAACCTGTAGTAACACATCTTATTTTAAATGCTGATTGTATTTTGCAAAGTCACTCACAACTAAAGTTAACACGTCATAGTGCAGTAAAAGGCACAGTATTCTGAGATGTGGTGGAGTAGAAGAATAAAGTAGGAGAAAACGGAAATACTCAAGTGAAGTACCTCGCAAATGTACTTAAATACTTGAATAAATGTACTTAGTTACTTTCCACCTCTGGCTGAAACATCATAAGACAAAGCAGGTTTAGATCACTATGAATACCGCACGAGTGCGTGATATAATGACATAATGCGGTTTATGCTGCTGAATTAACCTTATGTCACACTTTATTAACGCAGCAGAAGCCCCGGCTGCGTAATCAGACTGTTTAATGTCCTTTCGTGCACAAACAGTTCTCTCTCTCTCTCTCTCTCTCTCTCTCTCTCTCTCTCTCTCTCTCTCTCTCTCTCTCTCTCTCTCTCTCTCTCTCTCTCTCTCTCTCTCTCTCTCTCTCTCGGCAGTGGTTCTTCCCGGCAGCACTCAGCATCTCTCCAGCAGCGGACTCAAGGACTTTAGCCACCACCTCGACGCGCAACAGACGGCTCGCTCTCACAACACCGGACCACATACAGCGCACGGGACAACTTTCCCTCGCATTGTTACGCATGGCTCTGGCTTTTGCGCAAAAGCGCGACTGTAACGCCGTCTCGGAAGAACCTGCTGGGATTTTAAGAAAATAAGACACAGCGAGAACAAACCGATTTAAGGATT
The DNA here is from genome assembly GCF_023349555.1 of Cebidichthys violaceus. Lineage (NCBI taxonomy): Eukaryota > Metazoa > Chordata > Actinopteri > Perciformes > Stichaeidae > Cebidichthys > Cebidichthys violaceus. The sequence goes on along the minus strand of NW_027176372.1, from coordinate 21,397,583 downwards.
TGTTTCAGACATTTAACCTCCTTGTGCCAATAATGATCTCTACGCGCCTCACAGGATACCCTCCTCTTGCCGTGTAATCATACAGCCGAAGGCTACGTGGAGGTCCGACGCTTCATCGGGAATTCTCATTTCACATAGAGATGGATCTGTGGGGAGTTTATCTGTTTCATTTCATAACTTTAGGTAAGTAAATACTTGTCTTTGACATTTTTTTTTTTTTTTTAGCAAATGTTGAAATTGTTTGTCGTCATCAGTGGAAGAAAAATAACCCAACCTGCTCCTTTACTAGTTTGATTAATCTCATGAAATTAATCAAATACCAGGACTTTATCGATGTCTTCCATCAGTCTTTTGAAGAAGAAAAAAATCAACGTTAAAAAAGCGCACTTTGTATAATTTATTTATGATTTAATTATAATTTAATAACACGATTAGAGATCAGCTGGGTTGTACAGCATGAGTTATGCTAAATATAAAAGAGGTTTACGCATATGTGCACGTACTTATGTGTGTGTTTGTGCACGTGTGCGTGCTTGAATGTGTGCACGTATGGGTCTGAGCGCGTGAGTTTCTGTTTGTGTGCCCATATAAAAACGCTCTTTTTTTTTTTCCCCTCCACGGGGTCAGTGTGTGGATTACATTTTTGTATTCTTGGATATTTACTCACTGCAGAATCCAATGTCCAAATTTTAAGTGTGCTGTATTGCATCATAAAATATGTATTATTTATCCAATACCTTTTCACCCCTACACCGAATATTATATGGATTCAAAGTTTCATATAAGACACTTGCTTCATTGTTTAATCTAGTAAACCCTATACTGGTGAACATCCCCAGCAGTACATCAGTCATTGTGCCACTGAGCTACCTCCTCTCTATGCAATTGGGCAAATCTGGAATATTGATTTCTGTGGCAACAATCCACAGTGTTAAGAGAGGAGAGCTGCCTGTTGTCGACTCACAGTGTCTCTTTATCACCATACACAAACGTGTCAATCTCAGTGCTGCCACAGTCCAAACCGTAACTAATATAATTATACCCACACTAATGGCCACGGCACCAGCGGTGATCATTCTCCTTTTAATTAGCACCAACTTTCCTTCTCAACAAAGGCTGGAGCATGCATTATATCTCGCCCCTTTATTCATGAATGTCCTATTTAAAAGGTCTTAATTAGAGGAATGAATGCCGTAAGAAATGCTGAATGGAAAAGAATGCAGTTTGCTTTTTGAATCAACGTTTTCTGCCTGTAATGACGTTTGACGGTCACATTTATTTGATATGATTTGGCTGGTAATGGCTGATTAGAGACAGACGGGGACAGTTTTGTTCTCCAGCCATATGCCTGGAAACAACTCAAGCCTCTGTGCTTGTTTTTTAGTTTTTTTTGCAAACCTGCACATTTAAATGTATGTAATAAACACAGCGGAATTGCTCTACTCAAGATACATTACTGATGCTGATTGTAAGGCGGTTTAGCCCATCTGCTCAAATCAATTAGCCAAAACCAAGCTGCAAAAGGTCACAAACCGTTTGGATGACTCAACCTAGTTTTGTGGCATTCTGGGCAGTTTCTGTGACTTCCAATGCTCCAATGTGGCCTGAAAACCAAACTCACACATTATCCAGCTCCCCACGACCTGCTCGAGCCAACACAGAGGATTCTCAAAAGCTCCACAATGTTCCAGAAAGAGCTGGAGAGAAGAAAGCAAACATCATGTACCTTATTCCCCAGCTGGGAGCCGTGGATATTAGAGGGCATCGTTGGAGCATTTCTTGGCTTTTGTTGACCGTCTTTGTTGGGTGAAAACCTTGTTGCACCATTTAAACATTTCCTTTGTCATTATTTGTGCTCACTATTTACTTTCTTTCTTTCTTTTTCAGAAGAAAAGCAAATGAATCTCGAGTTTTATTTTTGTCAAGGATAGTTAGGCATTGTGAGGCCTCATGCTGATGCCAACATCGTAAAATGGATGAACATACACGTCGTCATGTTTTTTATTCAAAAATAAAGTCATAAGGATCCTACTGATGAATAATTAATTTGAAGATGTCAACTTGGGCTGGGGAACTGTAATGGGTAATTTCTCCCATTTTATAGGCAAAGTGTTTTATCTATTAATTATATAAAGTAATGATGAAAATAATCTTCAGCTGCTGCTCTGGAACATTTATACGGACGAGATAACGGTCGTTGTTTTCCATCAGTGCAAATCAACCATTATTTCTACGACAAGCTTTGTTTGGTGAAGCTGGCTCATTAGACATGTGATCCATGTTGGTCTCTAACATGAATCATGAACCTTGAACCATGAGGACATTAATCTAGCAGAAGGTCAGTTTATACATTCGGAGGAGTTGGAACAATCCGGATCGCTGTTGCCTCCAACGTAGTGAAAAATAAAAATGAATCCCAGCCAAGTGGTTGACTGTCCCAAGCTTTGATCTTATCTGAATGACAAATGTGCGCCGGGACTCACTTTGACAGATCCACACGGAGGCTTCGAAATTATATAGAATTAAGCACAACTGTGCAGTGTACGTCTTTTTCTAAGATCGGCATTTTCCTACAGTATCAACTTAAAAAAACGGTGAAAGGGCGCCACCGTGTCACACCGCCACCATTTCATACCACGTCCCAATTGTAGCGCGAGGTGATTGCATTCAGTATTAATGGGTCAAAGTGAAAGCCCGAGGAGTGATCTCTAGTGGCACTCCAACTGGTCGCAGCTGACACGGAAATGCAAATTGGGTAATAACTCTTCTAATAATTTACATTTTTCTGATTAAGGCCTGCCATAGATTTTTTACTTTTGATTTTTTTTTTTTGCTGTTGTACTTTAACCTCCTTTTCTCAATCAGAGATGCTTTTGAACTGCAGCAGCGACCAGCAGCGTCGCTACCATCAAGCTATATTTTTTGATTTAATGGGTTTGACATTGTGGGATATGACCTGTGTCTTTAATGGAGACAGATAAGTACCGCCAAGCATGCTATTACCTAGCATATTGGCTGGCCTCTTGAAGGGGATTTGTCATGAATCTCATTTGAAGCAGGCACCATGGCGGACATGCAGCCCATCACAAGCTTATGCTGTCTTGATGTGCGACAGATAGGTCAGTCATTCTGGTCCCAGTAAAATATCGGCTTTATTGGTGAGAGGAGATATAGTGCAACCTTGACTATGGGAGTTTCACCAAAACGTTATTACCGCATTAACCGCATGTATGACACATTATGTATCTGAACCTTCATACTTGATGTCAGCTCAGGGTTAAATACTTTGGTTGTAAATGTGCCGTAACTAATAGCATTTCATTGCATTAATAAAAACATTGACTTTCTGGTCATTTTTAGATATTTTTGTGATTGAGGGTCTGAGATTTCATCAAAGTTTAGTTGTATTTGCCCAAATAAGTTCCAAGAGAGGAACTGATACTTAACCTTCTTGATGTATTAGTAGCTGTATCCTGGAACATATACGATATATAATTTGGACTGATTGTAGGGACCTGGCTCCAGACCTCATCGCCATCCACTACCCTGATGTGTTCAGGGACTTAAACGAATGAATTGTGAAAAGTGAAAAAAGTCAAATTGTCAGGGACTCAATTGATACTCTGCACATTTCTCCCATTCATTTCCAGCACAGCCTACTCAGTGGTAAGCTGTTCAGCTTGACAAAAAAAAAGGTGAAAAGCAGTCAAACCAGCGAATATGTAATAGAAGGATCCTTTCAAATTGATTATTACAGAATTAGGACAAAGGTACAGAATGTACTGAGTGGGACATTTGTACCATATCAGTGCTCACTGGTGGACAAATGTAACACACACACACACACACACACACACACACACACACACACACACACACACACACACACACACACACACACCCCGTTTCTAAAGCAAATCTTTGACATTTCTTGAGATGTCTCTGCTGACATACACCGAGTTATCTCCATTAAGCGGATACAAGCCAATATATGCCCTGCTGATATTGACTAAGGTCTAATAACTTGGTTAATCTTTAGTTTGTGCTTTATTATAAAAGGGTTTTGAAGTGTGAATATTTACCTTAAGTACTGTTATGTAGTAAAACAGGTGAGGAAACAAAGGAAAAAGTTATGGATTCTGGCATAAATAATAGCTGCAATAATGACTTAATGCATCCGTCCTAATGGAACTAACCCCATAAAGGATACAAGTTTTCCATCTGAAGCCTATCGATATTTGTGAGTTACATTCACTCACTGGCAGAGCTGGGGGTTAAAAGCTTTAGAGACACAATGGCTGTTACACTTTCCCTGTGTGCTGCCGCTGTTCTCCTGCCATCTTCAGAGCCCTTCAAAATGGCTTTGTATTTAACAAGAGGGGTTTTAAAATCAGCTGTTGAGCTGGCACATTGCCAAAAGATCGGCTGTCAGTCGGCCTGACGGCCCTGGCCTTTAATGGTGACAGTATTCAACTTCTTACATAACTTCTCTGCCTGTAATATTAAAGTACAACAACTTCAAAAAGTGCATGAAGTTTGGAGTAAAAGCTGCCCCACAGTCGAACAAGCGGTGACGCCGTCAGGGCCTGCCGGGAGAGGGTTAAAGCCAAAGATGCAGCATTGATTAGGTGTGATGAATGTGGGTGAAAAATAAATTAGTCTGAGTGTAAAGCCCTAATCCATTATTGCAGTCGAGTGCCTCCAGTTATATCACTGTTAACTCATTACTGAATGTGTTTACATTTTAAGATTTATGTGATTGAAGGCACTCCGTTAGGACAAAATGACCAACAACAAGTAATGGGGAGACACAGAATACGACTCCTGTCTATTTCACATTTATATTTCATGTCTTAAGAGGCTTAGTGGCTTAGTTTGCCAATAAAAATAGGACAGACTCTAATTGGGAGTTACAATAGATGCTAATAGCTGTAAAAAACCTTATTGTCTAACCATTCATATTAATACATTTCCATTCTCTTGTCCAGCTGTCTTCATGTCGGCAAATATTTTGAAAAATGTTAACAAAATATGGCCCTTCAAGATCAACTGCTCGAGCAATTTCATTCTCATATTTCCACAAACCACTTATGCATCATATGTTTCTGATCCCTGACTTTTGTTAATGTCCACTTAAAGTCAAATCTGAACATTTGTTTCTAAACATGTAACTTTTTCTGAAAACATGTGAAAAGACTGAATGTGGCGCTGAATTGTGGAGTTAGACCGTTAAACTGTTTTCCATCCTTTTTGAGTTTAAGACTTTTTAGGCTCGATGATGCACCAGAGCCGTCCTCAGCATAGCCCCTCCCCTAACACGACACAAAAAAATAAAATGAATATTTGTCATTTCACTACCTGACAGGCCGGTTGCTTGGGCCCCAAATGTGCAGCTTGTTGTTTAAGATATTGTGATGAATACCTGGAGACCTGCGCTACCAATGTGTGTATAATGATAATTACATTACATTACGGTCATTTAGCAGACGCTTTTATCCAAAGCGACTTACAATTCAGTATCTATCTACCGTAGGCACAGCTACGGGAGCAATTTTTGGGCTAAGTGTCTTGCTCAAGGACACACTGACATGAGACTAGCGGAGCAGGAGCCGGGGATTGAACCGCTGATCCTCTGATTAACAGGCGGCCCTGCTCTCCACTTAGCCACGGTCACCATAATAATGTAAGCCACTGTGAGATTTACAATAATATGTACATGGGTTATTATTATATGTAATGATATAGTATGATTTGCCTTTTCATCTGAATGTGTTCAAACATAAGAAAACGGGCCATGAAACAGCAACCACTGAGAACCCCGCTGTAGTTAAAGCTCACGGGTTTGTTTTCAGAGACAGACACTTTGTGGTGGTGAATCAATCTACCCAACAGTACATTTTGTTTTGTCGGATTAAAATGTGCCGAGAAAGCAGTTAGTTTCCCCTTAGTCTCGTTGCATTATGTGATGCAATAAAAAAAAAAAAAACACTGTAAACGGCTCGCCTATAGAAAGATAACGCTGTTCAGGATTAAGTCAATGAAGCATCTTCGGATGGACATGCTATATTATATATTCTCAATTACATGCAGTATCTGCTTTCACCAAACACCCTTCCCCCTTTCCTTTAGCTGTCACAACATGACCCTCAATTATCACGCTTCTGGTCAGCGTCCAAGATCTCCGGTCCGATTGTCGGCTGAAAATAAGACAATGCCCTCTATTACACTGGTAGGCTATATGTTCAAAAGTGAGACAGGGAGAGACTGCAAACGGACTGTATAACTGTCACTCAGACGAAAGGAAAAAAAGCATCAGTGGTTCATCATTATCTCGATTTTCAAATCACAATTATCACAAATGGTGCATAGTTACGAAATCATTTCACATCATTTTCATAGCAGACCATCTCAAGGTGTCACTCAGAGAGAACCAGGACATTCTGATGTAGCATTTCAAAATGAAAGCCCTTCAAAATCGCATGCATGAGCTAACTTCAAATCACATTCATGAGACAATTTGTCTAATTTCAGATGGGATTTTAGAGGAAATGGTGCATAGTTACGAAATCATTTCACATCATTTTCATAGCAGACCACCTCAAGGTGTCACTCAGAGAGAACCAGGACATTCTGATGTAGCATTTCAAAATTAAAGCCCTTCAAAATCACATGCATGAGCTAACCGGTGGTTATCCAAGGCACAGCCCCATTGTGACACAATTTCAAACGGAGGGCTGAAGCTCCACTTCCTGCCTTCGTGTTGTATTTCTGGGACGCTTCTATAACTATTTGGGTTGAGTAAAGTTTCCCGAAGATAGATGGAAGCACATTTTTTGGAAGAGTACATGCGACAAAGGTGCAAGGACATATTTCCCGGTCTCCGTCCTCAAGTTAGCTGAGTGTGAAATTAGTATTTTCATTGCACACAAAAGGCCTGCATTACGGCCACTGACTGAGTGAGCATACGTTTTTTAAAATTTTTTATTAGATGGACAAACAGCAGCGTGACATCAGCAATAAGCTGGAAACAACACTGCAGCTTTCTAGACATTGTTGATTCAGAGACGTAATCCTTTTAAAAACGAGCAGATGTGGACTTGCGTCTGTAAATAACGCCGCCCTCTTTTATTCAGCCGTAATAACCTTCAGTCAATGTTGAACTTCTTTTTGATTAATAAAGTGACGTTTCTGTTTCCTCTCTGACTTGCTGGCATTAATAACCGCAGGGTTCAGACAATGAAGTGACTTTCTGATGAACCAGTCATCGGTCCTGTTATTTTCCCTCACAGTGGGAATGACTGCTGCTGGTATTCCATTCCTTTTTTTTCTGCTCCACAATTTCCCTTTCGGTAAAGAGCTACTGCATCCCACGGCGGTCGGCTTTTTCGGGGAGAACAGTACAACGGTATATCCCAAGCACTACATATTCTCTAAATAAGAGTATGAAAAGTTTTTTGTGTGATCTCCCATGTCTCTCACTTCACTTATTTTTTTTGCCATAAACATTGACCCAATATGTTGGCCCGTATTTTGTCTTAAGTGGTGTGAGCCAAAAACTGGAAAAACAGTGTGAAGAAAGTGTATATATATATATATATATATATATATATATATATATATATATATATACATTCCATGCCAGAAAATGAGCTTAGACAACGATGCTGGCAGATGATGGATCATCGGCATCCTTGTATCATTGAGAACTCAACACAGTTTTATGACAGGCAGGATGAATGAGCTCACTAACTGCGCTTTTTGATATCTGTAGCTGTGCATACGTACTATACGCTATACATTATTGTTGTTATTTGATTAAAATAAGTGCAACCTCAATCTTTATGGTATTTAATTACGTTTCATTGTTTACATGCACAGGCAAGTGAATTACGCTGCAGTTCAGCCAGTAAATGGAATAGTTTCTTATCAGCGTTCGCAGACTACACCATATACCAGCAGAGCTATGGCACCAAGCAGTTTTTCACTGAAATTAATTTGGCATCTTTATGCCTAGGAGGCGCTCTTCAGTTAATCAAATCAGTGAAATCAGTTTGCGGCCTCATCCTAGCCACAATAAAAAAAAAGAAAAAAGGAATGACTGGAAATGCTCGTTTGCGCGATATGAATTGAATTATTGTCTAAACAACAGAAATAGTATTCGAAATTGAAATAGCAGAAGCTCGCCAGCCATCCATTGAAACATCTCGGGCTGCGTGTCCTCACTCTAAACCACGTCACTCGTGTGGAGCCTGCCAGGAGAAGAGACATCGGAGCTCATCTCAGGGAAAATTATGTTGAGGCTCCCCGAGGTGATAAAAATCATGCCAGAGCAGATTTTGCAAAGTATATTTCATTATTCAGAAGAAAAATAAACCACCACTGTACAAACGAAATAAAAAGAAAATCAAGGATAGTTTATTAGTACTGATAAGAGCAACATGTTCTACCAGTGCTTTATCATCTGTGGTCACAAACACTGGAGGTTGATTTTGTTTTTCTGCAGTTGCAACATTCCCAGCTATGCAGTTCAAGCTTTTTTTTTTTTCTTCTATATTTCATTATTCTTTTATTTATTTATTGTTCCAAAACTGTGGTCCAGTGGCTAATAGATAAGCATGAAGGTCCTGGGTTCAAATCCTGGTCCTAGTTAGCATGTTCTCCCTTCACTTCTGCACTGTACTGAGATGACTATGATCTATCCAGAGCTGCTTTGATTGCACAGAAGTGGTTAGGAGACGGGTGGATGAATGGCTATTGTTCGAGCGGAATGTTATTAGTTCGGTCTTTGTGTATCTCCTGTACTAGATAAGATTAATAGATGTAGATTGAGATGAAAGGGAAAGCGATCCTTGGCCTGAAAGTCTTGAAGTTTTGAGAGACGCCGCCCACAAGCAAACTAACACCTACAATCTGAAGTGTCCTCTTTAACAGGCTCAAGTCTGAAAGCATTGAAACATGTAATAGACTCGTTGGATTGACTGTAGACTGGAATGTCTCATTCATCCGATTGGTGGAAAAGTACTGCAGAGCGTCAAAGAATCAGCTAGCTTTGGTCTGGATATTCAATACATACGTGTGTGCTGTACATTTTGTTCCACAAAGCAACCTTCCTTCTGCTGTACAACCTTGTAACGTGGAGATGATAGAGGTTGGACGGAGCGCTGCTCGATTCCTCCAGTGTTCAAGGAAAGGAAACACGCCATTACCAAGGCAGCAGACAGGAACCGGCTGGAGGGCACCTGTCTGTGTGAGCTGCAGTGGATTTACAACATCTGCTCCATGCAGCAGAGGATGCCACCTCCGTTTACCACCGCTCCATTCATTATTTCAGACACAGGGAATGAAGCTGCCAACAAATTGCCAATTGTGTGAGCAGAAGATTCCCATCTCACCTTCAGCTTAATGACACTAATACTGAATCTCAGGAAGGGAAGTTATTCGGTGTGTTCAACATTTGTTAAAACTTGAGGCCCAAACTCACTGAAAGCTATAATTGACGTGCCTCATTTGAGGCACTTCTATGTCGCACTGCAGCCATCGGATTTGAAATGCCAGCACCACAGAACTAGCAGTATTTCAGGAAAACGTTGCTACATATATTATAATAACACTTAAGCTTTTTGTGTCACTTTGTTGGAGTTGTTGGGACTACAAAAAAACACTCAGTTGTCCAGTGGTGTCACCGAGTGAAGCTCCTCTTATCTCATAAACAATCTTTGGCTACAAATGGAATTTACGTGACCTACTGCTGGCGACGTTTGTCATTTAAACAAGTGAAAGCGACAGTATTATTATGATGATAAAAATCCTTAGCTTTTGATTTCTTTTGGTCCTTTCCAAAGAGGTTCATCAGCTGCAGAAAAAAAACAGCTATGAATGTTGGGTATTCATTTGACGCTCCACAATCGCAAACTAGTAGTTTGACGCGCCTCATGTGTGTTCGCCAATTTAAAACAAAAGGTGTACTTCAAAACGCACTCGCCAGACGCTTTCAGTGCGTTTGAAAGCTTCGTATCTGAACATTATTGGAGATTTGCAAGCTTTATTATGTTTACATGTGGTCGGAAACCCTCGGCGAGCATGTTCTACATCCGCAAACTTCCTTTACCGCAGCAGTGCTTCACATTCACGTCTCATTAACGGCCAGCGCGTGACGAGAAGTTGGCGCCGCTTTGTGGAGGCCCTTTGACTCCGTCACCACTTGGTCGATCCAAATCCCTTCCACTCTCCATGCCTTGTTAGGTCCTAATTAATTGGATCAAGAGAATGCCACTAAACGTTTGACAGCTCCATGTGAGTGATAACTGTGAAACCAGAGCCACATTCCCATGGATATGCCTCTGGAGAAGAATCACTCCATATTAGGTCCATTGAATCTCTGCCACACACGTCCTGGGGGGATTCAACACTGCTGCTGTGATAAGGAGCAGGGAGACCCTCTTTGAAAGCTGCAGTGGGTTGAGAAGTTATTTTCTGTGGTACCGTGTCATGATTATATATATATATATATATCTTCACAATGGTTAGCATAACGGAATAAAACATATCAACATTAACAGTATGTGTTCAAAAGATTTTCATGAAATCAAACCCCATTTGATCCTATACATACCCTCTCAATGTATTTACATTCAATACACTTTATATAATAGTTATAGTGACTGGTTCCAGCAACTAGCCACTCGGCTGGGAGCGGGAGAAGATCGAGTTCTTTGCTCGCTTCAATATAAGTATAATAGATAGATAGATTCTAATCAATGTTTTATTGTTTGTGGCAGAGTCCGCCATTGTCAATGGGATTCACAGGAAACAACGGTTTTTGATTTGATCTCATTGATGTCAGCTGTTCACTCTCTTTACGTCATATCACAACTGTATTGAGTTACTGCTGACGAACCACCTACTGCAGGTGTATTCAATTCAAATTCAACGAGGTCCAGTTAGGGAGAATTTCCTCATGCAAAGGTCCGGATCATCACAAACATGTCTGACTTGTGCGGTGATTTAGTCCCATAAACATTGAAGTAGCATAACAGTCGTATTAACGTCTGTGTGTAGTCAACAACTGATTATCAAATCAAATAAAGAGATTTTTGATTGAATAATATCTTGAACTGGATGAATTATAAATCATACATACTCTAATAATAAATGTTCTTCCCTCATTTCAAATAAAATAAGGGCTGCATTTAAGAATAAATTAAATTACAGAAAGCTTTTGAAAAATGTGCATCTTAAAATAAAGTACTTTAGTATTTTAGAAAAATGAATTTAACTGAATTGCCCTGCAGCTTTAAACTCAGTTAATTCACGGTGAAGTGATGTCAACCAAGAAAACTAATTAAGATCATTACAGTGAATTCATGTTTTTTGAGATTTTGATCATATTGGGCTCTTAGGTTTATTTTTCTGTGCCTCTGTGTGTAAATCTCAGTCGCGATGCTAATCGGAATACACATATTTGATTTGCTGAGTATGCATCATTTACAACGCGTGTAATATAATGGACGTCTCTTACGCTCAGTAACGGTGCAAAAAAAGAGAAGTCGAGGAGTTTTTCGGCAGCATTGTATGTTCGGGAGGTTGATCCATTGCCTCAGAGGTTGCCGCCGCACACATCGGTTCACAACACCTGTTTGGGGTTACGGAAACAACATGTGGTGATGTTGTGCAAAAAAAACCAAAAGGTCACGTAAAAGCTGATGTTGCTCTTTTTAAGTCATTACCAATGTCACAAGACTATTCAAGCCTAGTCTTGGAAAACAAAGGTCATCTCAGGACTAATATCTCGCTCTAAGCATCTCTTGCATGCTGTTGGAAAGGTTACGGGACAAGACAAAGGATCACACACTGGGACTAACACTTTTTGGACTAATTGTAATCTGAAGTTTACCCACAGCGCACGTCTACGTCTCTCGGTGAAATCACTTTAGACATATTCATTTATCGTATTTCTTGAAATTATAACAGAGCAACCTTTTGGGAAATGACACCGCCGATGTCCGTTATATTGTACATTTAATTACTATTCTTAGGTCATCTTATGGGTTTTATTTCTTCCATTTTCATCCTTAGATATTCGGTCTATTCATCTTTGAGGCCGGACTTTCAGGGGCAAAGTCTATTTTTTGATCAAGCGGGTTAATCGCATTAATGTGCCAATATACATTCATTTTTAAAAGAGATTAACACACCAGGAATCCTTGAGCAGGCAGCTGTGTGTGTGTGTGTGTGTGTGTGTGTGTGTGTGTGGGGGGGGGGACACATACGTTGCATTCAGTATGAGCTAGCCTTGACAGTCTTGGTATTCAGGGACAAAAGGAAAGTAAGGAAAGCAATCTATGTGATAATCATAATACAAATGGCAATGCAGCGCGCAACAAAATCAAACCATGTAGTCTACTGCCGGTGAATAGGTGCTCAGGGGACCTTAGCTACAGAGCTGCAAACAAGAGGTTAAATCTGTACTAGTCTTCTTCTTCTTTTGTCTTTTCCATCATCGTTCCTTACATCCATTAAATTGATATAGGAGACGCACGTAAGATGTGGGTCTACTCAATGTGTGTGGGAATCATATATATACTCATATACATCTGCAGTGTAGTTCCATACACTCTTCTGCTACACCATAAATTACACTAAAATACATTAAATAACGCCAAAGTTAAGTTTCTCTTTAAACTCTTTCCATTTGCATGTTCCCTCTTCTTCCACCACACCGGTGTCTTCTCATCTCTCCCTTTCTTTCTCACTCTTTTTTCTTTCTCTCCTCTTTTTTTTTTCTTCTAACAGCAGTTGAGTGACGTTAGAATACCGTTAAATCAATTTCCTTCCCCCGATCAAAAAGCCAGTTCACCACAACAGCATCTTAGTCAGCTGGTTCTCGGAGTAACTTCCCCCACTCTGACTGTCCATTTTTAAATCGTTCTTATGACTTCAGTGATGATTGAAACACACAGGGCTCTCCTACCAAATGTAACCGTCCTATCCTCTGGTGTTGTAGCCGCCAGCTACTTCTGTTCGGCTTCTGAGAAACAAAAGATGCCTCTAAAAACGACCTCACCCATGAGCCTCCACTGCTGTCATTATAAAAGAGAAGCCAATTTGAGGTGTGAATCATGGGATATATAGTGAAATACCAAACGGAACGTTCATGTTGCTTTATATTCTGTCAGTTTCCTCATATTTCGAGCGTCATCCGCTGACAGAGCCCATTCTGTTAGCCACGCTTTAAGGGACCGTTGTAATCACATCATATCTATACAACCAATTTATGAATACATTTTTTACTAAATCACAAAATAGTTTATCTTAATTTTTCTCTCAAAGTGCACCAGATCAATGCATTTAACTTTAACATTTAGCCTGAAAAATCTCGGGTGAATATTCTTGTATTTTCTCATATTGCTATGTATATATATATATATATATATATATTAAAAAAAGCAATGTCAGTTTTTTCCAATGTTGTGCAACCCTACTTTAGAATGTCTCCAACTAATGCCCTGAAATATTAAAATAACTCCATAGCGTTATACCTAATTTGACCTAAATCCCGCTTATTTGTCCTCATTTTGAAAGACAAAAAAAAGTGGCGCACAGTTAATACCTTCCGTCTCTTCAATCTCCATTTTGTGATGGATCAATGTAGCTGAGCGTTAGCTTAAGCGTTAGCGTGGCTAAATTGATCCATCACAAAATGAAGATAAAACAAAAAGGGAGTTATTTCTGTCAATTACAATTGTTTTTAACAGCCCATTTGCCTCTGCACTGCCAGCTGCTGTATCCTTAGCCTCTGCCTCCTCCACTTTTTGAAAACTCCACAGCTTACCTCCATGCTCCAGAGGCACCGTTTCCTGTAATTTATAATGCGAGCGACACACAAAAACGCCACTGCCATTGGCTGGCTTACTGCCCCCACGGAGACATTGCCGCAGCCGTGCGTCATCACAGTGACCCAACATAGACCATCACATCGCAGACGCAACGGATCGATGATGAAATTTGTCGCTACTATCTGTATTATCTATTTGAATTGATTAAATCGATTCGTTGTCGCGGCCCTAGTCTGCTGTACTGCGTGATTTAACCAGGAGCCTTGAAGTGCTCCAACTGTGAGTCACCTAACATTGTCGAAAGAGAGAATGAATGGGAGGTTGTTTTTTTTTGGGCCGCCTCAAATAAGTCCTCCAACCTTGCAACTTCATTACCACTGTTATAGGGTTCAGGAAAGAAAGGAGACAACTCCACACAAACAAACCCACCGCACTGTATAAACAGTATCATTTGTTATGTTTAAGTATATTTTTAAAACCCCTTTAAATGTTGGAGGCCGTGTTAGACATGTCCGCATGCATTTTAGAGCAGTTCTGTCAAATTACAAATGCATAAAAGCTTGTCATATTCATTTTGTCATTCTAGAAATACACAGCTCGTTAGTCCGTCTCGAAGTACTTTTAGATTCTTTTCCATTACTTTCGCAGAAACACAGCAAACACGGCTAATGCAGTCTCTTATTCAATTACACTTTATCTTAGGTCATGTCTGGCCATACAAGCTCTAATCCAGTCAGTCTGTTTGACTGAGTAACGGTGAATTTCAGAGATGAAATTAATTAGGACATTGTTATGGTTTATTGCCAGTGGAAGTTAAATTGAAGTGACTGAAAAAGAAAATTACAACCATTTCATGCACAGCACTGCTCTCGTTCTACAAACTGTGACAGAAATGTCTAATGAGTTCTGGTCTGAATAATGGATAGCTGTTTCAGTGAGACTCTGTTTCTGTTTACAATAAACAGTGAATAGAGGATGAAGCTGTAGAAGAAATGTAGCAGTCTCTACCAATACCAGCGGAATTCCACAATATTAGATACTGCAGTAAAAAACAGTATATCCATGTACTTTAACATACACTAAGGAAGTTTAACAGGTCAGAAAAAGAAAGAAATGATAGAAAAACTACAAAAAATAAATCAATATGTGGCGACCAATGTTGATACTGTAGCCGGTCACCACAAAGATATCAATACATGGGAAATTCCATATGATACGTTTGCTATTTGGACGAATAAGAACAGAACATTCAATAACACTGAAAGATTACACACGTGGTGCAATTAAAAATGCACATAAATCATTGACATCCGGTTCAGCAGAGCGTCTTTAAGGCCACATGCTCCGCCATGAATCACTCCTGTGACGCGCTAACGAGGAGCGGCTTCGCTGTGATCACATCCTGTGTGCATTCCTACTGTGTTTTTAGGACGGCTCAACGCTTCAGCGTCTGACTGTAAATTTAATCTGACTTCTCCTTGTCAAACATATTCAGAAGTCGCACTACGACTAACGAACTACGAGTTCACCCAGAAATTGCTTGTTTAGCAAATTGCTGGCGTCAAACTTGGCACTCCGAGTGCCTTTTCGGTGTCTCTTATCCCTTTTGCGACCTTTCAGCCGAGTCTTTAAAACAATGAGTCACAAAGACGCCGCGTATCCGAGCCACTGCGGACCGCCGCTGTGGTCCCACGGGTCGAGCCTGATTGACAGAGTCCTGTGCGCTGGAGTCTATCTTAATAGGCGAACATCTGCTCACGCTGACCCACTTTTCACTTTTTTTTTGTCATCTTAAAGTTGACTCTAGGTGAATGATAATTTCCCTGCACTGATAATCTTGTATGAAGTGGTTTCAATGTGTGTGTGTGTGTGTGTGTGTGTGTGTGTGTGTGTGTGTGTGTGCGTGTGTGTGTGTGTGTGTGGCAAATGGAGACGCAGAATCAAACTGAGACGTTAAAGGCTGCGTTATAAAGGCCACGCAACACACCGAGATAACTTACAGCTAAAACAGACGAGACAATGGTTTCACATGGCTGCTGTATAGTGTGCATCTGGACCCATAAAATTGAAAAAAAGACAGCAAAAGCCCTGCGATTTATTACCTTAAAAAAAACCCCAACAACAACACACTATGGAAATTGACAGGTTGCGACTCTTTATCGCGGCGGAGGCAAGCGGGCAATCAGCTGAAAAAGACCCATCTTCAAAGATTCATGCGCGAGACGCTCTCGTCGCGGCTGCTTCTGCCGTACGACGACACGACAGACGGGTCTCGAGGACTGGAGTTCACGCCGGCAGTCTGAGCGACACAGAGGACTCCGCTGTTAAAGGGTCTCATCAGTAAAAGTGCCCATCAATCACCGCGTTGGAATGCGTGGCCCCTCCCCACTGTTGTAATGACTCTTGAGCGACAGCAACAGCTGGCAGGTATTATGGTCTTGCCACAACATCAGAGCCCGACAGAAGGTTAACACTTAATCACTTTAAGGCGGCGCTGCTACTGTTCCGTAAATATTCTCCATGTCGCTTGTGCGAAGCGCTGGGAACGGCGGCCACAAGGCACACTATTGTTCTTCTCTGAAGGAACCAGCGGGGGAAGTTACACTTTAAACCAATCAGGTTCAGTATTTGCTCTGTGTTTGAAACCCGATATTTGAGAAAACCCATCATTTGTATGTTTGTCTGGCACCGGTCCCGCTCAGTGGTGCAGGCAGACGGACAGACAGACAGACAGACAGACAGCACTTTCGCACTGAGAGAGAAAAACACGATGTGTCATGCTCTCCCTCTCTCCCCTCTGCAAGCAAAGGACGATATGCTGATAAGTTAATTGCAACCATTACAGACAAATAGCCGAGGCACTCGTAATGTCACAATTTCCAAGTGAAGATAAAGCAGTATTTGTTGTGTGACATTGAGACTGAACTTGACAGGCCTTCACACCGACATACAAATAGGCCTGCGCACACATATACACACACACACACACACACACACACACACACAGAGAGAGAGAGAGAGAACTTCACTCATTCGCACTTACATAATCACAGCCTTTATTATATCTGGGAAAATGAATTAAATTGAACTTTTCTGACTATAGTGGAAACTGTTCTGCATATCAACTGTGTGTGTGTGTGTGTGTGCCTGTTCAAGCGGGACTGTTTATTCCGCCTCGCTTTTCTGTATGAAAGGTTGAGTGTGGTGGGTGGGGGGGGGGGGGGACAGAGATCTGTGTGAAAAGGACAGCCGGCAAGACGGAACGGGTGCAAAGTTTTGACGACATGTTGAAAAAAAATAAATGAATTCTTGCAGCGGTTAGCAGCTAACCTACAGCGACCGACAACGGCACCGGGCTTTGGGCCACAACGAGGTTCGGGAGCTCCTTACCCACGGAGCAGGGGAGCTCAACGCGCAGCTACAGTTATTCTTTAGGATGCGTGTCGCTGCACAATGTCATTTGTTTTGTACGTCAAACTGGCACCAAGGCTGTCGTGTTTAACGTCTCGCCTCTTTTTGCTCCTGTGATGCCACACACTTCAAAATCAACTTTGCGCCTATGTTGCGGAGTCTCTGTGTGAATGGGGGGGGGGGGGGGGGGGGGGGCGCTAATGGTTCTGTATCCAAGCTGGCAGGGTGCCGGCTTGGACACTCAAGTGCTCAAGTTATTAATAATTATAATTTGCAAGTCACCGTTATGAACAAAGCTTGAAACTATTCGGTACAGTCCTGTGAGCCGATGGTATTCCAGCCAGGAAAAGGCACTGGGAGTAAGAGAGCCAGTAATTTCTCCAAAATCACAGACTTGATTAAATCATTTCCTGTTTTTGTTTTTTTTAGGCCCAATATTAATTGGTTCCAGATTCTAAAATGTAAATGTTTTCTTAGACTTCTTGATACTAAACTGAATATCTTTGTTTTGTTTTTCGGATATTTCATAGACTAAACAATCAAGAAAATAATCTGCAGATTAATCGACTTGAATTTAGCAACTAAGAAGAAGTTACATGGTTTATGAATTATGTAAATTAGAACAACAAAATTGTGAGTTTGGCTGCATTAAAACACACCTTTGTTGTACGGAAACTGAAAGAGTCAGACGTAGAAGCTGCTTCCCAGCATGGACAGATTTCTTTACAAAAACAACCCAAAGGGCGTTTTCACATTCAGCCACCTCCGCATGGACGTATTCTTTGATAAGACTGAAGGCCTGTGTGCAGCTACTGTTAGCATTGTTCATCTAATCACCTAAACCTAAAGAGATGTTCTTCACTGCTGCTACTTGACATCAATGTAATGTTTTTTTGTATTGTTTGTGTTGCTGAGATTTGCTCCCTGGAACTGTAGTGAGCAACAGCGAGTCCATTCCTACAGAGCCTTTGTCCTGTAGTCTTTCTTGTGGCACAAGAACAAAAATCACGCTGTGAATTTGTAGGATGGTTGTTTCTGTGTGTCAGCGGGTGGGTGATGTTGTGCCGAACTGAATTTCCGCACTTGGCCCACTACAGCCTGTCGGTAATATGAGCTTCAGGTGGTTCAGAGAGCTCTTGAAGAACACTAACACCTATATATATATATATATATATATATATATATATATAGGCTTCTGTTTCACTTCAGTAACAATAACGGAGAAAGGAGAACTACAGGTGTAGGTTCAAGACTGCACAACCGAACAAAGGCGTCCAATATTTCTTTTTTGTATCAGATTAATAAAATCTGTTTTCACAGATATAATCTTTGTAAGTTAGGCGGTAACTCTTTCTTCTTGCGGGTTAAGATGTAACAGGTTATGTCAGTTATTGGCTTCTTCAGCGATGTCAATTATGTTAAGTGTTTTGTAATTTCCATTTAGGCAAAACTCACAACTCAAAAGCAACAGAACTCTGAATGAATCATGTTACATTACGGGGCATGCTACTCCTTTCTAAACTTTATTTTCATTTGTATTTAGGACCAATGAACACCTACATTTTATGTTCTTTCTTAATACTTGTTCCCTTACATTGCCAAAAGAGTGAAAATTGGTAGAATTGGTATCCCTGTTAATTTTGTAATACCGTGATATAATACCATCACCGCAAAAACCCACAAACATACTGTGGTATAAATTTGAGGTACTATGGCCCCGCCCCTATTGTACGTACATCCATCTGTGTAAGTAAAGAAGAAGATCCTCCTGCAGCATCAGAGCAGTGATCCTCAAGTACACGCAGCTGTAGCTATTTGCAGCACACACGGTCTTAATTTATCACAGCGTCTGTAAATCATCAGACAGCGATCATCATCATCATCATCAAACACCAAATAGGCAATGAGGCCGATTTGATGATCGGGACTTTAGTTTATGGCACTCCTGTTGAAACGAGTTTACAAAGTGCTTCACAAACACGGAGATAAAAAATGATGTTGGCGAGCGACGAAAAAGACGACAATAAAAGCAATAAAGTTGAGCAGACAAAAGCAATTATGAGTTTAGAAATGTGCCTTTGGCAATGTATAACAGGTGAAACAACCTCAAAGAATAATATTGTATATTAGATCTCCCACTTTATTAAATTCCACTCGTGTTTTCCTGTTATGGAAAAAAAGAACTGTACGTATGCTTATATCGATATCGTGATATGAGATTAGACATTGTCTTAGATTTTGGATATCGTAATATGGCAGAAGTATTTTATTTGGCTATAAATGCTGCATTACAGTAAAACATGTCATTTTCTGAAGTTCTTACCAGACTGTTCTGTCATTTGTATCCACTTTACTGATCATTTTTAATCAAAAATGTCATTGTTTCAATACATATATGATTTTTTAGGCTGAATCCTTATGACTCGTGATCCCCTGACTTTTCATCTAGAAGCACCAGAAGGTCAATGACTATCGGATGGATTGGTAGAGACACTCATTTCCCTCTCAGGACGAAATGTAATCCCTTTAGTGATCCCCTGATCTATCGCCATCATCTGCTCAGTATTTTAATTTGTCCAATACTTAATACCTGCTAAATGAATCACAGTCCAATCAGCTTCAGCTGAACTTTGCGTCTGTTGCAAATTATCCGATGTTGAACACGGTAGACATTATACCTACCGTGTTGAACCATCAGCATGCTTCCTGTTGAACCCTGCAGGCAGGCCTGTAAGCTCCTCCCCTACAGGCAGACTTGTAAGCTCCTCCCCTACAGGCAGGCCTGTAAGCTCCTCCCCTACAGGCAGGCCTGTAAGCTCCTCCCCTACAGGCAGACCTGTAAGCTCCTCCCCTACAGGCAGGCCTGTAAGCTCGTCCCCTACCCAGTCACAGCTGGATTTAGTCATTTAGGCTCTCTTGAACAGGTGGGTCTCGGTTCGCTTCCGAGCGGTTTGTTTGTGATGTGAAAGCAAACAGACCAACCGCAGGATTTTAGGATAGCAGATATGTGATTTTAACGTGATTCCAAAAAGCTTAACTATTAATAAATCTATCTTCTTATCGCGAAATCTGTTCAGGAAGCAATCTTATAATTGAGATTCACCAATCAACGGGCTGCCGATTGAAACCGACGATGACCCGTCTCTACCTTCTAGTCATTATTCAGAACAATTCGGACGATTTGCATTTATAGTAGCCTAAGCAGGTATTTCTTAGTGAGCCCTTTATGACACCAGAGAACATAAATATACACATAAGTGGTATTACAATACTTTTATCAGTCATCAGAATGTGATTTCTTCAATCGCCGAAACTCTTCAAACAACAAAATGTCAGTCTGAATAACTTTATATTTACTCTTCAGTTTGAACAGTAATTGGACCAGAACTCAAGTGCAACAATGAATAATGTTTTTCCCCAGCAGGTATAACTAAACTCCTAACCCGAGTCCCGGCAAAGCTGTCGCTGATAAGAGATTGATTGATGTCGCAAATTAAATAATGCTCCTTTAAATCCCAAAACTCCTCAACTACCCGCCTCCCTGGCTTTGCAAACGTTCTCATTTACAAACTAAAGATCAAACTGGTTTTCAAAAAGGGAACAATACAATGAGAACACACACACACACACACACACATACACACACACACACACACACACACACACACACACACAGACTCTAGTTGTTACTAGTCGGCTCAGACCGACATAGGCGCTCACTGGAAGCAGCGATTCGAGTCATGAATAACAACCACCATCCATCTTCGGTGTGTTCACAAATAATCTTTTTGTTTACAATTCGCTCCCTTCAGACGGCAGCCTTTGCATTATGGGATCAATTTGTACGTGTGTGTGGGGTCTTTTTTTTTTTTCAAACTGCAGAGAGAGAATGTGAAATTCAAGAATAAAGTTTTTTTCTTTAAACACAGGAAAGAGAGATGTTTGAAAAGAAGACATGCCTGTGTTGATGCATGGTGAGAACATCATGCTCCTGCCTCTGGTAATGGGGAGAGATTAATAAGAAGCATATTTGTCATCGTGACAACTAGATGTAAGCACATGCAAACATAATCAACGAGAGGCATGCTGAGGGAGTTAACGCCGTGACATTGGGTTTATTATCAATTCACTGCAGTGGATTTAGAGGAGCAGGCGTATGACATATTGTTTGTTTTTGGGAGTTGAGTGCCTAGTAATGATTGGAACTGGCTGAAATTATGCATATTTGTTATTTACTGAAATGTCACTTATTATTATGTTTGTGTCCATGTCTGGAGATGGGGAAAGCAGGGCGAGTTCAGGCTCGACTTTTTACAAATTGCGAGACCGTCTCCTCTCTCCGGCCGAAGCTCCTCTTAGGGAAAGCGTTTGATTAAAGTCGAGGGTGGTGAAAGGTGAGGAGGGGAAAACGGTTGTTAAGTAACTAAATGGTTTGTATTCAGGACCTGATGCTTTCTTAGAGACGTGAGACGGCAGCACTTTGAGGAATACATGTTCTCAGTGCATTAAAAAGACCTCGCAGTGTGTGAATGTGGTGTTCTGTGGTGTTCTGTGGAAGCATGTTTTACCTCTGATCCTTAAGATTTCGGTCCTGGTTCGATTTGACGACACCCTTGGTCAGTTAAGTGCAGTTCAACACGTCCTATAGCTGTTCCGTCTTGTTCCGTTACTCCCTGCATGCTGAAAAAAAACACCATTATCTTGTTTGAAAGAGGCATTTTTTCGATATACAGTCACAGCCGGTGGCAACTTTGGTGACTATTACATTGTTCTTTCTGTGACTGCTTCACCCTGGTTGAATGGTTTCACTATGAAAACAGCAGCAGTCAGTCATGTTTGCTTTTGAATTAGCAGTAAAACAGCTCTGATGCAACTGTGGGAGAGCAAACCGTAACAACGAGGCTGATAGCAATGAGAGAAAATTAGAAACAGTAGCTAAACGTGGGGATGGACATGTACAGGCAAAGAATAGGAAGGTTACAGAACGCATGGTTCAGTCTTATGGTCGATATGTAAACTTGACCTTTTCTATTTTTTGCCTCGGTGGCACTTGGTTGCAGCCTAGAAATAAGTTAATTGCAGTTTGCTGTAAATAGAAACGTCTCACAGGAGCCATTTTCAACGTGCTTGTGTTGTTGATTCTTAGGACAATATGTTTGACCTATTGAAGCTATAGCTACTTGTCATGGTGGCAGGTGACCTGATTTTTTTTTGTCTTTTTTATCTGCAACAGCCAACATTTACCTGTATTTGGCAGGTGGCAGATGCTAATTTCGCTCCCTGTGGGTAATGATCACGATTGTACTCTTTCCTGGCAGCTGCATATCCAATCGTTGCCAATAAATTCCTTTTAATGTACGCGTCTCTGATTGAGCTGTTGTCGCTGAGAGCGTTTGATAGCGTGACAACTGTTTTTTTGTCATCAGAGTTCGCAATAAATCATTAATATGGCATATATGGCATTTTCTCTTAGTGAAGGTTGAAAACACCCACTGTTGGAAAATTAAAAAAAGTAGGTGTGCGTACCACATATCTAACATAGTATGATTGAAGTGCTCCTTTTTTCAATACTTTGAAGTTGAATTACCGTGCTTTTCTAGGTCTTCGTGCACTTTTTTTGTTTGATGTCTAACATGAAGTATGAGTGGAGCTGACGTTGCTTCATTTTTACTGTAGATGGATATTTTCAGTCTCATTTTGCCAAATTCAATCTACTCTGCTTTGATATCTGAAATAGCTAATTTTGTCCCATAAAAGCAAATGATGTTGTCTTATGTAGAGTATCAGACGGCAACAAGTTATCTCAGAGAAACACCGGCTACATCTCTGCAAAGATGACACGAGTAGAACAGTTTATTTTCACTTACGCCAGTATCTTAAATGTTGAGCTCCCAGAAGTTGTCACTTATAAAGCAAACTATGTAAATAGGACACAAAAGGACACCCGGCTTTCACGATATGACGAACTTCACTTTTCTCTCAAAAGGCAAAGTGTTATAATTCAGGAGCTGACTGTGGCCGGCAGGAGATCAATAAAGAATAAGCCAAATTTAATATGCACTTTGGTTTTTCATTAAAGTGTGTCACTTCTGACCCTTTACATTTAATGACTTTTTATAAAGTGAATTAAAATGCCGAGGCACATTTACGCAAAAACCTTTTTTTGGCTCAAGTTAATATTTCAGAAAGATACACATCTGGAAAAGTGTAGTTTTAGTTGACAATATCTGTGATTGATTAAAGCTTCTTTTACTGCGTAACTTGCTTGATAAGCTGGGTGGCAAAAGCAACATGAACTGAAGGAAGACTAGTAGTGTTACAAGTTACAAATACATATGTTAAAGATATAGATATTCAGCTTTAATTGTTGAACAACAGCTAACTGTAACTCCGTTTGCACAGATTTCTAGACTGCAGACAGACACAGTGAGTGACAAGCTGGTGAACATAGCGGCGGTTAAGAGGCAGATGTTCAGATGTTGAGTAGAAACTTGGCAGAAACTCCAAATGAATGATAATGCTGCTCTGTAACTGCTGGTTGTGTAAATAAGCAACTGTTTGCTCAGAAGATCAACTTGAAAGGTGACAAGTCAATGCTTTGTTGTCGTAAAAGTTGTTCCTGTAACAACGTTCCAAAGTTTGAGTTTTCTAGCTGAAAGTATGCAGAAGTAGCTCTGTCAAAAAAAAAAGCCACATAAAAAATGTCTTGATGTTCCTGAACATCCGTTGTATCGGTGGTTTAAAAGGCGAGGCTGCTGGTTTTAATCCAACTATCAGGATCATTTCCAAATCTCGCAGGAGCTGTATTAACATTGCGATCGTTAAATATCAGCAAACAACTACTCGCTGTGTAAAGATATAGTGGAGTAATGTCTACTAGCCAATCAAAATGCTGACAAATCTCAAATGTTGCACCTTTAAAGAGCACTGCAACAAAGGTGATAGTGATTAAGTGCACCAATAAATTATCATTTTCCTCCCACGCCTCACTTCTTGGTAGGTATATACGAGTTAGGGCTACATTCCAGCTGACTTCATTAAGTTTCATTTTCCATTTTATCTCTCCTGAAGTGGACCATTAAGTCGGTGCGCGAGGGTAACTGATCAGCTAATCTGCCCCGTGATTTATGTGGCAGGGAAACTGAGGCCTTAACCGAGCCTCAGAACACATTGATTACTGACATGGTTAATTGGCTAAACCCACTGGTACATAGAGACGGGCTTATTGGAAATGTCAAATCAAGCGGCTCATTTGCATTCATGATGTATGGCGTCTATTCCAGCTTCTGCCCAGGCAGCACAAACTCCCACACATAGCAGGACGGGCCTGGGAACTCTGCCTTCGAATTTGCAACAGACCATCTGGCCTTGGGTCGGACATTGGCCTTGGTTTATTTATTTTTTTCCCCAGTATTCACACGCCGGTATCGGATGCACGTAGCTGACATGTGCTGCATAGAGGATGAGAGCTTAAATAAGTCCTGATGTGGGTGAGACTCAGTTCACCTGTGGGGTTTGATTAAAGATTAAAGGCACACGTTATTGATGGAATGGTGTTGACAAAAAAAGGAAAATATGTTAGTTTATTACTTTCTTTCTTGGAGTCTCGTGCGTGTGCGTGTGCGTGTGTGCGTGTGCGTGTGTGTGTGTGTGTGTGTGTTTTGAAGATCAAAACAGTAGCTGAGACCAATTTTGCCCAAGAAACATCTTGAGTGTTAGCGGATGTAAGCAGCATGAAATGGAATATTTTTGAAATTATCATCAAAACCACACTACGGTAGAAAACAAACAAAGGGTGGTACGAGTTTAAAGAGTTTGAATGAGGGGATCTTGTCGGCTTATTGTGGGTCATGCTTAGGAATATGTTTTTAGAATAACCTGAGAACACAAATGTAAAAAAAACCAACATACTTTGAATTCTAAAGACAACTCTTGAGTAGCAATAGCACCATGTTGTTTTTATTATTAATCAGATATACATAGGGAGTGAAACATCATGTAAGACGACATGTGAACGTGTCACAAACACTAATTGACAGCAGGGCTGCAAAGAAAATGGCTCTTTTTTTTCCAGTAACTGTATAATTAAAAAAAAAAAATACAAAAAGAGCACGAGAAGAAAGACTTGAAAGAAGAGTGGCAGCTCTTTTCAAAAAAAAAAATCCTCCACCTCCACAGCAATTAACTCCAGCAAGGGTCTGTACTCTATGTGGCTTATGAGCTATATGACAAAAACATCTGCAATGAACATGCTAATTGTTTCCACTATTACGCCTGGGGTCAACATCATGATGCATATAATTATGTTTTTGTGAGAGCTCCTATTGCTGCATATCACTGTTACCAGCTGGTTGGGGGTTTTTTTGTTGTTTTTTTTCTACATCCATCAGACAGCATCGTGTTCTGGGTTATTGCAGAAAGAGTCAGCAGTGGCGGGAATCACAAGACACAACGGGCTTGTCAACATTTAACCGAAAACCACAATCTTTGTCTACCTCAACCAAAGTGCTTTTCTGCACGCCTGCGACGACTCAAAGTCAAGCTACGCGACGGGAGATTAAAACCGCAGCCTTGTTAATTACATTTGAATTCAATATTAATATGCCTCCATGTGCCAGCTGTTGTGATATATACGAACAAAGAGCCGTAACATCGTACGATGCACTCATAATGTATTTCCACTTGTCACCCCCCCCCCCCCCCCCCCCCCCCTTACTTTACTAACAAGTGTGCTACAACTACCGGTACAGTTAGCATAGACGTGACTTAAACATACTCTGCGTCCCAAATGTTTAGCCAAAGTATTTATCCTGCCATCAAAGCCCAGCGATGCACGAGGAAACCAGCGGCTCCCATCTCACCAGCTGTTCTGTTGGCTCACTGGGATCAAAAAACTGACATGGTACTGGGCTTTTCACCACGGCAACACATGAATAAATCTATGGGCCTTTTCACTTGTTCTCTGCACACACACACACACACACACACACACACACACACACACACACACACACACACACACACACACACACACACACTCAATATTCCAAGCTCTCTGGCTCGCTGAATAGAGTTGCAGCTGAACTGAAGGGGTCAAAGCTACTCATGATAAGGTGAGTCAGTCAGAATCAATCAGAGCATGGTTTAGCATATGTATAAGTCTGCCACTCACATTATATTCAGCATGCAATAAAAAGTCATGGTTTCATAACTTTGGTGAGAAGTTGGTGAGAATAGTTCCAGAAATTCAGCCCCGCAGGCCTGGTTGTGAGATAATGGATCGTCACAGAGCCCGTTATCGGTGTAATGAAATAGAGCCACGGAGTTATCAATTACATAGAGGTAATGGGTCAAGATACTTTGATAAAAACAGCTCATACAAAAACTGTTTTCATAACAGTCAAGGTTAAAAAAAATAAAATCTTGATAAGAGAAATGCTAAATGTGTGAGGAGGAAATATTGCACCACCGACAAATCAGTTGATCTGCTTTATATAATACTCTGTTTTTGTGTTTTTCAACGCAAAGAGAAAGGACAAACATATATATATATATATATATATGCAGTCACTTACCATTCATCAGCTTCTCGGTTTAACTCACTCAATCTTCTAATTAGCACTAAACACAAAGTACATTTGATGGAAATGTGAATTAGTTTTTTGCAGGTATCTGGTAATAAACTAAAGTACTGGACACATTAAATGTTGACCTGATGGAAACACCATGAATGTCGACCTCTTGTTAGCATTACATAAAAAAAAAATCAGGGGATCACTATAGTCACAAGGGTTCATCCTCTGGGGACAATGAATGCCTACATTTCATTGTGGAAGCCATCCAGTAGTTGTTGGGTTTATCTTTGTCTGGAACAAAGTGGTGGACAGACGGACGGACGGACGGACGGACAGAGAGACAGACAGACGGACAGACAGACAGAGAGAGAGACGGACAGAGAGACAGACAGACAGACAGAGAGAGAGACAGACAGAGAGAGACAGACAGAGAGACAGAGAGAGAGAGACACAGAGAGAGACAGACAGACAGACATACAGACAGAGAGAGAGACGGACAGAGAGACAGACAGACAGACAGAGAGAGAGAGAGACAGACAGACATACAGACAGAGAGACAGACAGACATACAGACAGACAGACAGACAGACAGACAGAGAGAGAGACAGACAGACGGACAGACATAGAGCCAGTCCGCTACGGTGCCTAAAACCATGAAATACAAACGACACAGTAAATCTGTCTTGACCCTCATCCTGAAAACAGTGGACTGAAGACGGTCCATCACACAGCATATTTTGGATTCCCTCTCAGAGTTTCACCAAACTAAAGATGCAGGATGCATCTCGAGTTCTGAAGCAACTGTTCCACTGGTTGTTATGGGAGCCGAGTGCAGTAATGATGCCTGCTGGAGAATCTCACCTTGTGCATTCTCGCATTTTCAGACGTACACAATAAGCCCCCCAGCTGATTTAACGTAATGCTTAATATTCCCTTTTTCCCGGTCAAAATGTTCCCCGTTTCCCTTTCCTGCTCTCATCCTGTCTTATTCCCGACATTCGGGTCAGAATCCAGCAGACTTCTCCATTATTCTTCATTTCCCATTCAATCCGCACACACCTCATCTTTCTGCCATCTGTTGTCTCTCCCGCAGCTCTGTTGGAGGTTATACTGGCCGGCAGAGACTGCTTGGTGGCTGGAGACTCGTGCTCGAGCGATGAGACTTGTAGCCCACGTCTGCGGACTTTGCGTCAGTGTGTGGCGGGCAACGGCAGCGTGAAGCTGGGGCCCGGCGCCAGGAGCCAGTGTGCCAACGCGGTGTCCGCCCTGCTGTCCAGCCCTTTACATGGCTGCCAGTGTAAGCGGGGCATGAAGAAGGAGAAGAACTGCTTGAGCATCTACTGGAGCCTTCATCAGTCCATCATACATGGTCAGTGAATAGCACTTGTCTATACTGCTAAAACCGAATCCGTACAAATCAGAACTTTTGTTTTATTGTCATTCCACAGGTTGTTACAATACTCACACCAATGCTTGTATTATTCTTTCAGGGCTCAACCTGGTGGAGAGTTATCCCTATGAGACGGTGCACAGGGATTACGATTATGTCCGCTTGGCTTCGATTACAGCTGGCAAGTTCATTAAGTTTCACTTTATTTGATACTATTGTTCCCTTTGAAGAAGTTCTGTTCTAGCACCAACACCACGCGACTCGACTGAAACTCCCTTTGGACGCACGCCCAACGCTAACAGAGGTCCCTTCTGTTTTTTTAAGACGCTGTCACACAAATATTATCATTCATCTGAACACAATTCCAGCATCCAGAACGATAATTGTTGGATGGCATCCATATTCATTTGCATGACCGTCAATGAATATTGATGCAGGAACTTTGCT
>NW_027176372.1:21348925-21363925 GCF_023349555.1 Cebidichthys violaceus | reverse complement strand
TAGTAATTCCGTCTGGGTGTTCAGTCACTTCTTAGTGAATTATAAGTTAGCTAATCCTTTGATAGTTTGGTAATTGTATATTTATTGAATCTCCTCCTGATGTACTTTTTTTTTTTTTTTTTTGAACGATTGAACAAAGTTAGAGACCTAATTCATAACAACTTCAGACATTGCTAATGATCGTG
The DNA here is from genome assembly GCF_023349555.1 of Cebidichthys violaceus. Taxonomy (NCBI): domain Eukaryota; kingdom Metazoa; phylum Chordata; class Actinopteri; order Perciformes; family Stichaeidae; genus Cebidichthys; species Cebidichthys violaceus. The sequence continues at coordinate 21,363,740 of NW_027176372.1, read as the reverse complement.
GACAGTAATGATCTGTTTTAACCCTGAGCTGCATTGGTATCGAGAGACATTCACTAAAGCTAATAAATATAATATTGACTGTAAATTGTTCAGAACGAACTATTAATATTGGCTGATGTCACAAAGTCATAACAAACTACCTCAGGGTCCAAAATTCACTTTTTGCTCCATCTGTCCAAAGACAGGTAACAGAAAAACATGTAAAGGGCCGAACATATTTTTAACTGCCCATAAACTGCATGAGATGCAATTAAAAAACAACAAGTGGGTTCTGCTTGTCTAGTACTAGCAGCTCATTATATTGGCATTGCTGTCATTCAAAAAAACAATCTCATCTCTCCTCACTTCTCTGTCTACTCCGGCATTGAGCTGCCACATACCTGCATTCTCTGCCGTTAACTCCGGATCTTATCAACACTCTTTGTTTTTACTAATTCAGAACCAGGTTTGAACCTTACCCGAACCTGGTGTGTTTAATGTGAAGTGAGCACTGTTCAATAAATAGCCTTTGTGTTTGCACACCCCTTTACTTAAGATCCTTAAGGACACATACTAATACCACACTGCAAAAGTAAAAGTGAGTATTATCATTATAAGTAAAAGCAGTCGTCGTGCAGTAAAATGTTCCCGGTCAGTGTTTTAATATTTTGTTTTTGTATTAATTTACAGCTACGTTAATATGCATGTTGCACTTTACTCCCAAAAATCATTTCAAACACTCTGAAGTCATCAACAATTCTAAATGTTATCCTTTTACTTTGTTATAGTCATCTATAGTGGGGTTTTTCCCCTCATGAAAAACACACAATTCAAAGGAAATAAAGGATTGTATTATTATGGATTAAAACAAATCTTGAATTATGTATTATACGGTATTTTAAACAGGTCATAATTCATCTCTGATGTCTATTTATGTTGCTGTGAAAACATCTTCAAACGGCTGGATTTATTCAGGTTTCACACATCATGAAAACATTAGAATTTACCTTTCAGGTAGATTCTTATTTTCACTGAACAGAACCTGAACGCATCATAATGGAACTGACTCTTGTCGATTCTCTGATCAGTTGTTTACAATGTAACACTGTCAGAGATCTGTGACTGATGTCCTGATGGCATATGTTACTGAATATTGGCGGATAACGCTGTCAGTAAAACTTTATTTCACACTGTGATGATAAACTGGGGGGGGGGGTCCGTACCTTCCGATGCCTTGTTTCCTAATGCTCATTCTCTTCTTCACGTTTCCATCATGACCTCTGCTCTGGAGTGTGAATAATTAATGGTTCCTCATAATGTTTAATGTTTTCCTCGGCGAGCACATATCTATCATTGAACCTGTACACACAATGAGTATCTTTGCTTGGTGTGTGTGTGTGTGTGTGTGTGTGTGTGTGTGTGAGTGTGTGTGTGTGTGTGCGGCGAGATGAATCTTTGGCCGGTCTTTCCTCGAGCGCCCGGGCCTAGAAAAGATACAGAGAGAGGTCTCAGAGTTGTTTGGCCAGTGCAAACGGTCTGCGAGTTAATGAGGTCGATGTGGAGAGGCAGGTGCAGTTTGGATCGGCTACTTGAAGAGAATACTGAGTATTTTCTGTTTTCTATTTTTTTTTTTTCTCTCCGTTGACCAAATCCAGACCCTGGCCCAGCAAAACCCACTCATGAAAAATGTACAATTCAGAACCTGAGGCATCTGTTGTGATTGAATAAGACATGAGTGGAACTCGTACAGAACTAATCATTTTTTTTAATTGCTACGTCGAATGTTTCAGGGAATGCTCTCATGGCGTTGGAAGTGAATCCGACCAGCAGCCAACTGTCAGCCAGTCCAGCACACCCAGCACCAGCCACAGCAGCAGAGAAAACAGGAGCACCACATCTCCACCAGACACCATCGAAACCATGAGGAACATTCTGGATGCAATAATACCAACGCAGGTTTGCAGTTTTTATTGTCACCATGGTTTGGATTTCTTTATGTGACGATTTAATATATATATATATATATATATATATATATATATATATATATATATATATATATATATATATATATATATATTTTTTTTAATTTATTTTGATGGACTTATGTTTGTAGAAGGATAAAACTATTTAATTGTAAATTGATGTAGTCATTCATTCTGTGTTTCTAATAGTGAACTGCTGTCAGTCTTCTTCATTCTACCACTTAGACTGTTTAACTTCCAACTCGCATTTGAAAAGGACGCTATAGCTGAAGAGAAAGACGCACACAGATAAAAAAAAAAAAAAAAAGATCTATTGACGGGAGACGCATATGTTGCAATACCTATACAAGGTCAAACCAGTGAGCACAATGTGTAGGCAGTGAGCTCTAACTAACACAAGGCCATGCTGAGATCAAGAAATTAGATCAAACTTATCAACTGGTAGAAACAGGGCAAATCAAATGAGGAGTTGATGTTTTATTCCCCTTCAGGAAACCTGCAGCCCTTCAGGTCAGGAGCACTTATTCCAAATGAATCACGCCGTGGGCGCGACATTACCTTTTGTCCACATGTGTTTGCTGCAGAAGGAGAAACAGAGAGCCCACCTTCATTACTAAGTGACGATGAATGGTTCACAGCTTCTGATTACTTTATATTTGTGTGCATGTAAACATAATCAGTGTATGACTGGAACTTCTTTAAGTTCCCTTGAAGCGGTTACGTTCATTTTTGTAGAAAAGTTCTTAATTAAATAAAGAAAAAATCTTTTTTTTTATTGTCAAGTATTAAATTCTCACAGGATTATACAACAGGCTATTCATTAAAACATGCTATATAGTGATACATGTAAGTCTCGAGATATGAATGACGTAAATCAGGATAAAAGATTTTGGCCATACCGCCCAGCTCTAGTACATATTCAGTGGAAGAGTAACGCTCATCCGTGGCACAGTAAAGACCACCTCTGTACATCTTCCAAGCTGGGGAAAAAAACAACAAGCAATAATTCTTCAAAGTCCAATAATATACAGCCATGTTTCTCACACAGCGACCGTCTCATAAAACAACAACATCACGCAGTCGGACTGTCACCTTTGCCCTGTTTTTAATCCCAACCTTCAGAGCTGAAATGAACCCCGACACAAATTACCATCAGTCTGCTTTTCCACAATGAGTTATGATAATCACCTGTTTGAAACGCGGCGCATAAAATTATGTCTTTCTCTCCTGCCAGGCCCTGGGAAATGAACTACTAGTGGGCCAGTCCACCCTGTCATCCAACAGCCTCTCAAACTCTGCTTCACCTCCCAGCTCATTGCTTCAAGCTGCCTTCAGCCTTCTGTCGCTGCTCCTTCATCTGCTCAACAATGGACACTAAAGACTGCAGGGGGAGCGTGCTGAGGACCTTCCTAGTACCAAGCAGATGGGAGGACCAGTCGGTTCAGAGGGGGGGGGGGGGGAATCGGACCGCGCGGCGTTACCGCTCCAACTAAAACATGTACAGCGATTCTGTTTCTCTATTTTTGTGTACCCAAGTGGTCCAGTTCCACCTGCCAGTGTTCTCACTCAGACTGTGGAAGACCTCTGCAGACCCGAGGCCAGTCTGTACATTTGTACATTGTCGTTGCGATCAAATCAAGCCGAAAATGAAGTCAGAGTGTCGCTTTTGTGGAATAACGCAGCTCTAAGCTACCCCAACTGTATCCATTTTCAAGAGTTATTATGAAAATATACTGCAGATGTGTATGATACAACAAGACATGAAGTTCGTCAGTAACCTTGAAGATTTGTGTTGTGCAACAGAAGTGCTTATTTGAAATGGTGTAAGTGGTCGGAGTAAACCAGTGAACTGTGTTTGTCTTCTCTGTTCTCAGCACACACAATGATTGGAAAAGCTCCTTGACTATATGGGCTTCAATACCACTCTCTTCAAGTGACTGAGAGAGTTTCTGATGAATACAGGAATTTATGGAGAGACAGATGGACTGAATAGAGTTGCTTTTGCTCAGACATCCAGGACAAATACTATGATTCTTAGGTGTCCAGCAGCACTATCTAGAAATCATGTGGCAAATCAAGAATACACAAGATAAACCTCCACATTAATTGTCCTCTGCGTCAAGACCGTTGACCTTTGTCAAACTCGATCACACCACTTTATCTATTATTGCTAAAGCTACAGTAGGCGTTCATAGAAATAGTCCTGGATCTCTATCAGCAAAGACGAGCTTCTCCGACTGGAAAGGAAAATAATCAGAAAAGCAGTAACGTTCTTACCTGTAGCTGCTGTACTATGTGTTTGTGAGCATAATACCCTTTTTATTTCTCACCGTGTCCGTGAACATTGCTGCGGGGGGGGGGGGGTGTCTCTGAGTGTTTGTGCCAGAGAGGGATGTGAATGATTTGACGTTTTTTGAGCGACGCCGGTACGGTGCCCCGTTTGAAACGAGACAGTTATGAATGATTCAGTATTTTCTGTTGTTGGAACGTGCCAGTGAATTCTGAACAGGACCAGAGGTGCTGCAAATAAAAGTTCTCAGATCATTATGTTTACACATTAGCATCATTCAACCTTTCTTGTGACAAATGCTTCGTTTGGTGCGGCTGAAGTACGTCGTCTGAGGAGACGGAAGCAACGCGACCGGGATACATGGTTACCTAAACTAACTAACTAACGTAGTGAGTTATTTTAAATGAGAATATAACTGGATTCACAGCCTAATTCAGCCATTTATGACTGAAGATCTTCTCTCAAACTGATCTGTCTCACTAAAAGCTCATCAACCGCTTCACTTCAGAACTACTGAACTTATATCCTGCTTTTTTTCTGGACCTCAAATGAAATCTTTTAAGAAACAAATGTAGACCCTTCAAGCCGTACAGCATAACACCTTACAAGTACCGTATGTGATAGCATTTTAATTTATCCCTTATTTGACAACTTCCACTATTTTAAGCATTACTTACTCTGCAGCTCAGACAGGCAGGCAGCAAAAACTATACCAGAATTATGGACAGGAGTAGCACCATGACTGTCAGTTTCACTTGTTTCTGCTTCCACCCAGAAGGTAAAGTGATGACTTAAAGTGGCTAATATCTGCTGACAATCACCTTTAACCCTCCACTGTTTCACTGTTTACGTTTTTCCTTTTGTTTGCTGGAAACAAACAATTAACGGGACTCTAGTCTGGATAATTAACGCCTGATTGTAACACAGGATGATGTAATTATCTTCTTGTTAGTGTTGTTAAATGTGAGGCAGAAAACTAACAGCGCTGTCGAGGATCACGACAGCGTGTCAGGGAGAAGAAAGAAATACTGAAAGCAAACCAATGGATAAAAATGAAAATTGACATACAAACCATTTTTTAAAAACAACATAGGCTTAAAGGACAATGCAAGTGACAATGCAAACTTTTTACAGCATCATTTTACAGTTTTGATGTGTCATACACACAATAAAATCTGTGTGTTGAGCTAAATGCTAGCGTCAGCTAACAACTAGATCAAACAACTATTTAAAACTTTAAAAATAACCTAAAACTACGAGCTAAAAATAACCTAAAACTACTGTATAAAATCCATAACTAACCTACCAAATACTATAAACACACTATGAAAAACTATGAACATTTACACTAAATTATAAAAGGCGTCGATCAAATGTTCAAAGGGTACAGATACACACAAAGTTAGCTTAGGTTCGACAATGTTGCCCAAAATATTCAAGCAAGCAGCAACGCAGCAGAAGTACACTAACCACCGGCTCCGCAGCGCTACGATCCAGAAACCATCTGATGCACTTCTTGACACGAAAAATGACGGTCATAAGGTGCCGAATATATGAAACCTTCTCAGCAGAGCTAATGGCAAGCAACACACCTCGGCCTACAAATAAAGGCAAACCTCGAAGCCTACGAGCATTTATCAAAGTCATCCCACTGACACCCGTTGCTCAATTAATGGCAACATACAAATAATGTAAATTAAGAGCCAAATAATGAAATCAATGTAACGTTAGCCTGTGATGGAAAAATAAATATGCTCGCTGCTAGTGTACGTTCCCCAGCAACCGCCTCAGGATGTGCAGCCAGCCAGTCCAGGAGGGCCGATTTTATTGTGAACATTATTACTTATTAATAAAATACTATAAAAAAAAAAATCTGAATGTTTCTATAACTTTCATATTGCTGTACTCGAGGACCGTTTTACGAAAGCAATAGCTGACTTCAGACCAAGATATGTTGTGACTGTTTCACAGTGTTTCAGCCTGACGCAGATCACAACTAATTCATTTTTAGCAGTAATAAAGTCGTTTGGGGGTTTAGTTACTCTGCATAAAATACAGAAAAGCAAAAAAATTCTCACAATTAATAGGCACGAGCCAGAAAATGATTGGCTCTTTTGTTTGGGTTCCACAATGGAAACAACGACTGCCGTCTTCTTTTTGCGGTAGATAGCTAACTAGCTAACTAGCTTCCTCCCGCATGAAAACAATGACAAAAAACACAGATAGCTTTCTCCCGGCAGCCAACTAGCTAGCGGGAGATTCGTTTTTTTTGGCAATGCTAGCTACCCGGGCTAAAACAAGACGGCAGTCGTTCAATTTTAAATTTGGTTCCAAGGTCGTGAACCCAACCGCTCACAAAATGGTTCCATGCCTTTAGACTCTTGTACGCCTTCATCTGGCTGTAGGTCTGGAGGACGAGGTCATTTGTAATGCAGATCGCCATCACACCGGGCAAACCGGTCAAGTTGTGGGAAAAAAAAAGAAGAAAAAAAAAATCGCTCTTCTTCATCTTGTAGGGATCACATCCAATATGGGTTTCTATTTTTGGGCGATAACTGCTGCGTTGCAGGTTCAACCAACCCTTCTGTGTATTCACTTTCCTCCACTTCCAATTCGCGCTGTATATAGGTTCTTCACTTCCTGCCCTCCATCTCATAATAGTCACGTGATTGCAAACACCTTAAACTCCCCCACTAGCTGGGTATTTCACGCCGTGATGCTAGTATGACCTGACATTGCAAGATGTAGGTATTCAAGTATTTATGATGGGCTCCAGGGCTCCGTTTCAGATGTAATATGATACATAGTGTGTTTAGGTTCGTCCATGACCTTGTTTGAGGTAAAACAACTGATGTAGCTTTGATGCTCAAAGATGGCTCACTGCTTCATCATCAGCACTAAATGGAGGAATTGTCTGGGCAGGTAAAAATATCATGACACAGAGGAAAAAAAGAGAAATATAATGCTGACCATGCTTCTTTCTTTTCTTCATTCCCTTCTCATATGCCTTGTATTTTTCTATAAATTTATATTATCACTTGGATTTATTTACCCCCATCCCCTTTGCCCTTCCATTCACCGCAGTCTCTAGCTAATGGTGGCTTTGAATCCACCGCCGATCAATAGCAACAATCAAATGTTGCTCAAGGGTGTGGAAACCTCTTGCCATTTACTACTGGATCATTTTACCCGCAACATAATCAACAAACTTTCACGACTTGTACTTTCACAATGCAGTTCCTGGTTGTTCCCCCCCCCCCCCCCCCCCCCCCATCTCTTGTGTTAGGTGGATGAATTGAAATTGATTCCTCCCACTAATTGCTGTAAACACGGCATCAAAGTACAGGCAGGGCTCCTGACATATGTCAACTTAATTGTCTCACCGCTTTCCCCTCAAACATAATGACTTGTTAGTACCTGCAATATGATTTCACTCCCAATGAAAAAGCGTGATTAAAAACTCACCGCAATCACAAACAAAAGCTATTCAATGGCCACTCTTAGAATGAGAAAGAACTGTACTACGGAAATGAGTAACGGTGATTATTAAATAGCGGAGCAACAAGAGGCTTTCCACTGTTCACTGCAAGTGTTCTGCTGAAGCAAAAACAATTGGCCGTTGTTGCGAGATCTCTTATTAGAATGTCAATTGTAATAGTTCTTTTATGCGGAGGATCATGAAGGTCTCTATGAAAATTTAAATACGGCTTGTTTTCAGACCTTTTTTTTCTACTTAAGCATACGAACACATAATGGCACATGACAGCTGAAATTAGCTTCAGCCTATTTACGACTTGGCAAAGAGGATGAAATTAATACGAGTAACAATTGTATCCATTATTATAACCAAACGAAACATGCAGCAGGTTATTAAGTGTTGACATTTTTTTTTTTTATCTACATATTATGCCTCTGTCTCGGAGGCTGTAATCCCCAGAGAGGGGCTTGTGTACTCAGTTTGGTTTTTAATCAGTGTATCACAGTAGTAATAATCTGTCAGACTCCACTGCAACGAGGCAAATCTAATGCAAAGCCATTATCACACCACAGTGTGACATTTATAATCCAAAATGGATATCTTGGTTTAAATTTAGAGGTAGAAACGATGCTTCGTATGTTTTGTGTAAAGCAGACTTCTCTTGGGCTAATGTTTAATCATGACTAGAGATTTTACAACCAATAACCATAAAACCTCCTCGCCATGTTCCCCTTGCTCCGCTAATAGATTCCTCTATTTGCACACGTGCAGTAGCGCAGATTTGAAGAAGAAAACTGCGTCTTTCGATCGCCACGAAAGTGCCTCCATGAGTTGAAAACGGCGTACACTCCAGATGTACGAGTAAGTTCACGTTTGTCAGCTCACATCTGTATTTCTATGCAAGTCTGTGTGTTCATGCGTATGTGTGTGAAGCATGTAGGCGTATGTCTGCAGACATCTGTTTGTGTCTGTAATCTGTGTGTCCATGCATATCTGTGTCTTTGTGCGTTTGCATGAATGCACATGCACACATTTGTCTTGTAAAGGTAATTTTTTTTTTTTTCCCTTTCTCTTTTTTTTTTACCTCTCATCCTACGGTTTGTTTTCTGACTGGAAGAAGACTCGGTGTTCCTACAGTAATACACCGTGTACATGCGTTTTGAGTGTACAAATGGACAATTGTATGTGAGCATCTAGACTTAAATCTCACAGTGTATGAATTCTTGTTACAGTTGCCAGCAGCTGTACAGTAAAAAAAAAAAACAACAAAAAAAACGCCGAAATGTTCCCAAGCAGGAGAGCGTCAGAGTGGGAGCAGCTGTACAGTAATGACTGCCCACTATTCACCAATCGTTCACTGGCCTTTACCCCCAACGGACCCCTATGAACGGGCCCTCGTGGGATCCCTCTAGATTGGTACTGGAGTCCTCCCTGTGGAGACCATTTTCAGAGCAAATACCCCTCCCCCAGAGGCACTTCCACAATTATGGCCACAGCATTTCATAGCGAGCTAATTTATCGCCTAAAAAGTAGAGAAATGTGTAACAGTATTCCAGCCCAGCGTCCAAAGGGATTACACCACGTAATTCTGACAACCGGAGGAATGTCCGCTATTCGCTCTGCGTCTAGCTCGGGCTTTGGCTTCCATTAACTTATGGAGGGACATATTTCAGACTTTAGCTCCTCCGTGTTCACCAGCAGGTGGGTAATTGTGCCCGTCTGCTGTACTGAGTCGATTGCGTATAGTGGGTTTATCAGAGGTTTTCTTTTTTTGTTGCAGAAAACAGCTGCGACTGGAAACGAGTTTGAAGCAATGAGACCAAAGCAGTAAAGATGCAGACTGTAAAAACCAAACAACGAGCGGAAAGACACTAAAATGTCAGGTGACCATTCTCTTGGTTCATCCCTACGAGGAACACCTTTCACTTTGCATGTAGTCATTTGGTCAATTGAAAAAAAACAAAAAAAACCTTAAACAGCAGTGTTAATCATGCCGTAGTTACCATTTGCAAATATTGTAGAAAGAATGTTTTTAAAAGTTGACATTGAACTAGAGCTGCAACCAACAACTTTTAACTCTTAATTACTTTGATTAATTAGATAAAAAAGGCTTAATTTTGTATCTATTTTTTAAAACTCATTACCAGCGTCTTCTTGTACAACGCACTTCTACAACGACAACAAAATGAAAGCAAATACGTTGGCACTGGGGATGCAGCCATGCACTGAGAATAAAAGAGAAATGTGACTCATATATTTTCAGATTGTGCTCGATTTTCGAAGCAATTAAGGATTCACTTTCTGAATAATGGCATGAAAAAAAAAAAAATCACAAAAATCCATAACTTACATACTTTACGTCGTATACTCCAGTGTCTCTTCAAAGCCGTGTCCGTTGAACGATGGTAAAATTCACTGTCAACCACTATGTCTGTTCCTATACCGTTCAAGGGTGGGAAGATTTGAGCGTTTGCAGCTCTTGATAACAGCCTGAAGTTAAAGACGGGGAGCGTGGCAGGTTGTCAATTTGGTGGAACATAATAACATATGGACTGCAGGCATATATATGTGTGTGTGCCTGTACTGTAGACAAGCATCTCAAAATATCAAGAGGAAATTGGGTTCAAACTGACCTCCAGTGCAGTCCAGTTACTTTGTTTCCTCTGCAATACACTGAATAAAATATATAATGCTACTTTTATCTGAATGTGCAGTTACAGCTCAAACAAAGGCATGGTTTGCCTTACAGCTCGAAGCAGGAAGTACTCACCCTTTATGTATTGATAATACATCGATATTGTGATATAAGACTTCATATCGTCTTAGATTTTGGAGATTGTAATATTGTAATAAGGCATAAATGTTGTCTTTTCCTGGTTTTAAAGGCTGCGTTGAAGTAAATTAATGTTATTTTTGCTGTTCCTTTATTTACCTGTACCCACTTAGTCATTATATCCACATTATTAATAAAAACCTCATTGTGTAAATATTTTTGTTGAGGCACCAATGTTCAATCCAAATCGCAGCAATATCGATATCGAGGTATTTGGTCCAAAGCGTCATGATATTGGATTTTCTCCATAGCTCTACCCCCCCCCCCCATCCCATAAAATCTATATCCCTGATAGTGTGATAATACAGTGCAGGGACCAACTACAGATAAGCCAACTGGCAGCTCTGCACTTCTCAACCCTTTTGACATTTCAAAAATGCCATCTCCAATCATCCCTTGGCTTAAATCATGTCCCACAATCATGAACGCCGCCGCCCTAAAATCTCTACAGGACAGCTGTTTGACATGAAGGCAAGTATTGTACAAGGATATGTGCAAAGATAGAATATATAGTTACTTCAGTCTGCATTTTAAAAAACAACACATTCCTGATTAAAACAATAACAAATTAATTAAACTGTGAAAGAAGTGAGGTGAATTAATCCAGTGCAAGTATCAGATATGTAAACAATAATCTCTGCTTTATATGCAATATAAATATAAATGTTGAGACTTCGAGGCTCATACTTTAAATTACATTTTAGTCATTTAAACGGCTGCTTCTGCCTTCACAGTGGCTTACAGTGAGTCAGTGTGTGCAGCTGGCGACCTCAACTACAGACATTCAGAGCACAAAATATCAGAAACTCATCGACCTTCCGTTGAGTTACACCGACAATACTCATCCCACGCCTCAATTATACCGATTTTTTTTTTCTTCACTTCCTCATGCACATATTTCCCTTTGTCACTTAAGTGGATTCAATAACATTCAATCAACCAGGGATCACAGCTTTCACCTGTCCCTGGCAGGCAACATAAGCCGTTCGCGGGCACAACGGTCGCTTCAAAGAGCGAGCGCACATTCGCTGAGTAAAACGTCCTTTTTAGGATGAACAGTCCAAGCCTTTCAGTGCTGACCTTAAGGCAAAGAAAACCAAAACAAGGGAACACTGCTACACTGCTGGAGCTCAATATATTCACCGATGGCTCAATCTACAGTTGATAATTCACTTTTTCTCTCTTTTAAACTGCAATGGAGAATATGGAGAAATGTTGTATAATTAAAAAAAACTAAAAAAAACTGAGTGAAGTTGAAGTGCAATAGTTGAATGAAACTCTTCATCCATGGTTATTTCCTTTCCGGTGGGATTTAATTGAAGGGTACGATGTTTTCAGTTTGAAAGGAAGCAGAGGCAACAGAAGCTTGGCCTCTGGCGCAATTAACTGGGTGACCTGGTGTTAAACGAAAAAGAAAAAATACTAAATTACTCACAAAGCCAGCTAGATTCCCAGCCTAATATCAATTAAAGGTCGTTATTTCAAAGTTTGTGCAAAAAGGGTCTGGGATGTGATTAATCATCCGGCATATGGTTCGACCTTACAGTGATACACGTGTTGAAACGGAGCAGTAATTGTGCCGTATTGTGCTGAGCGGATTACGTACAGTGGGTTCATCAGAACTTTTGTTTTTTTGCCCGAAAACAGCTGCCATGCTGCGCCTGAAAACGAGACTGATGAGAGCGGTGGGACTGAACCAAAAATGTCAGCTGATGATTCTCTGGGTTCATCACTACGAGCAACACTTTATTCATTGAATGTAAAGAATTGATCAGAGCAGCTTTAATCACGCAGTAAATAAATTGACATTGGTGATGCAGAATAAGAGGGAAATGTCCAAAAATAAACTCCATAACTTTACGTTATACCGCAGTGTCTCTCCCACATCATTTCAGCTAATTAGGGTGAGCTAAATCTACCGTCTCTGCAAATTTGTGTCCGTTGAATGATGATGAAATTCATTCCCAGCTCGACAAATAGCGAGGCTTTGTCACGACCCTGGACATCTGATATCGATGCATGAGGCAACTTATAATGTCTTTTATGAGACACACCCAATACAAACCCATCCGCAGCGATATCAGACACTCAAAAAAAACGTTCCCGATGATTTAAAGAACTTGAACTTGCGCAGATTTGCTGACATGTCTTTTTTTTTTCCGAGCATTCTGTCTGGTTTCTGCTCTACTGCTTAATGAGACATGCTGAAGGCAACAGGCTGGTGGGTTGAGTGTACGGCGATGTCAGTTCACATCCACCTCTGATACCGGCCGTGCCCTCGCTATCATTGTGGTGAAGTTGTTTCGGACTAGAACAAGCAGCAGTTTGCCCCGAAGAGAAGTCTCCGCATTGGCAAATATATGTGGGCTAGAGGTCGGCATGTTCTCTTTCTGTCTCTCCCTTTCCTACAGACATCCGCCGACTGCTGAACAACTTTTCTACAGCTTGGGTTCCAGATGTGTGAGTCAAGCCAACACCTGCCCGTTGGTAGCATATCACCTTATCCACTCAGCCTTAGTAAAACCACCTTGGAGTTCTTTATCTTTGCCTAAAACAACACCAGGAGTGAATATCATCTCGGGCAACGTTTTGGAGATGCTCTTCATTTATTAAGTATTTTCCTCATTATTACGATCCAGAGATGTGTAAAAACACAGCAGATTTGCCAAGATATCAATATGAATTTGTTTCATTCAACCACCCCCATCTTACACAGTCTAAACATGTTATACTAACACATCTTTGCAGAAAATGTTCAGCTTACTTTCATGATAAAGAGGAAAAAAAACAACGACCTTTTAAAATTAGCACGGGTTAAGCAGCATATGTAAGAAATGAAAACCAGTCTGAAGGGAGCAATTAGCAATCACAAAACAAGGCAACCACTAGAGCACCTGACACAATCAACCCCACTTACTGGTCTTTATGTGCAGAGAAAACATTCAGGACCACTTCTAGCCACAGCCAGTTATCAACATGAAGGCAACCGTCTCATTTTTGAGATCGTGAAAAAGGGAAGAAAAAGCACAGAAAAGAGGTTTGTAAAGACGTTTGTCGTTTGTGTGTGTCTCTAGTGAGAAACAGGCGGCGTGAGAGACTCTGAACTGGGGTTATACTGCCTCCTAATGGACGAGGACTCAAAACATGAAGACCTGCTCACATTTTACAGTTGCTGTTTACTGTACAGACACAGCAGCGTCTCCGACACTGAAAACAAACCATTGCTCTCGGTGCACTGAGAGTTTTGACAGTTTGTGATATTTCAGAGCTTTTAAAGCAAACCTGCCCGAAGCGGAGGCCGTCATGGTAACCCTGGGGGAACCCATACTGAGAGTCCACGCAAGTGCTCAAACATAATTACAAAAGAAATTGTCAAGTTGCATACAGAACAGAAAGGAATGGCATGAGGAAAAAGAACAAATGTAAATTGAATGCATTACGTTGTTTTATGACATACTTAAAAACAGATGAAATGAGCACCTAGAGAAGAAGAAGAACGCTCCTCTTCATGAGGGCAAAGCCAATAAACAGACGCATTATTGTACTTGGCAAGTATGCAATGACCAGTGAAGGTTCTTGCCACATTATTGGTTTGATCTATTATAAGCTCCTGTGCCAGACACTAGATACTGTGTGAATGTAATGTTTTAAATTGTGTTTTATATGTTTGTTTTTTTTAAATAAAATTGATTTTGGCATTGTGACTCATACTCACTCACTTCTGAAAGTGATTTCCTTTAATAGCAATTAATAATATTTGATTCATCGACTTTTCTTTTACATAATTCAGTATTTCCCATTGTCCTTAAATGCTGCGACTTTTGCTGCAAGAGAATTCTGATGGGAATTCAAGGCCTCAATATGAAGCTATTAATAAAAACCAAAAAAAAAAAGGAGAGAAGCTGATATGTTCTCCTTTGCGTGTTTTACGGACAAAAGACTCCCATGCTACGAAGCTGGCAGGAACTGAATCACAGCGAAAACCCACCTCGATCCAACTCCTCTCTCGTTACCTTATTAGTGCTGCCTCACTGCCTCAGGCCCGCTCAACCAGAAAATATGTCACCTATCTGTGTCATTATGTCCCAATTTTTTTTGTGAAGCTGACAATTCCCGTCTATAGCTGCGGCCTATTATCCTGTTCAAACTGGACTGCTGGAGACGGAGCTAAAGCATCTCTGGCGGGGTCAACTGAATCCAGGGTCACTGATTACCTAATTGTTGCTCATTAACTCCAAAGCACCAGTGAC
>NW_027176372.1:21298925-21343925 GCF_023349555.1 Cebidichthys violaceus | reverse complement strand
TAACTCTGTTGGAAAAACCTGTGTTGTCACACTGCGAGGTGCAAGAAAGAAAAATGATTAGGGGAAAAAAGTGAGAATTAGGTGTGGGGGGAAAAAAAGCTGATAATTAAAACACATTTACATCTGAAAGAACTTCTTACACACACACACACACACACACACACACACACACACACACACCTCTTTGGCAGCAGAAGGATTCAGTTGAGTGGAAAAGAGATATTGTGCATTGGGAATAGATTCACTCTGATGAATGTGACGTTTGTCCGCGGAAGCTGACACAATAAGTGACAGATTACACACGGAGGTAGATGATTGCTGTAAATCCCTGTGAAGAAACTTCTGTGTGACATGATGTATCTCATCCGTTAAAGTTGAGCTAATTAAATCCTGTATTGTCATCAATAACAAACACACACGCATTTTTCCAAAATTGTCATTGCAGCGGTGATGTGTCTGTGTGTGACAATTTCTGTAACTTTCATAAAGTCACAATACAACATTCACACTCACAGGCGAGCGGAGGTGAGCCAGTTAACAGGTTTTTAAGTTCTCCATCAAAGATCTCTTTTCTTCTTCTCATCACATCACTTCTACAACACCATGACACTGCGCTGAAAGAAAAGTGAGCCTTTATCCCACTATTTAAAGGACTAGTGTGTCTCTTTCCTCTTTGAAACCCTTTTGGAACGGCTGTAAACACTTTCCACTTCCCACTGAAGTCAGACAACACGGAAACTAGTTCCCTGCGAGCGCAACACATTCTCCTCCCGCTTGAATGACCTCGCAAGAACTGCTTGTGTAACGCGCGTCACAACAGTGGTCTGTATGTGAGCTTATTCATGCTCTTTACATTACATTACATTACAGTCATTTAGCAGACGCTTTTATCCAAAGCGACTTACAATAAGTGCATTCAACATTGGTAATCAAAAGAACTACTAGTCACCAGAAGTCAGAAGTACATTTCCTTTTCCAAACAAGCATCTAAGAGCATGAAGCAGAGCATAACTCACAGCCAAAGTACAGGGCAGAAACAAGAAAAACAGTTGGTGCTATAAGTAATACGAATACAATAAGTGCAACAAGCTAGTATGAAAACAATAAGCGCTAAGTGGAAGGCTCAGGGTAGCACTTCCTGAAGAGGTGGGTTTTCAGCCTGCGCCGAAAGATGGGCAGCGACTCCGCTGTCCTGACGTCAGTGGGGAGTTCATTCCACCACTGTGGGGCCAGGACAGAAAACAGCCGTGACCGAGTCGATCGGCCGCCAGGACCTCTGAGCGACGGGGCGACCGATCGCCCCGAGGCAGCAGAGCGAAGTGGTCGGGGCGGGGGTGTAAGGCTTGACCGTGGCCTGGAGATAGGAAGGAGCTGTTCCTTTCACTGCCCTGTAGGCTAGCACCAGAGTCTTAAACTGGATGCGAGCTCTTACAGGTAGCCAGTGTAGAGAACAGAGAAAGGAAGTTGTGTGGGAGAACTTGGGGCGATTGAACACCAGGCGAGCTGCGGCTTTCTGGACAAGCTCCAGAGGTCTGATGGCCGACGCCGGGGCTCCGGCGAGTAGAGAGTTGCAGTAGTCCAGGCGGGAGATGACAAGAGCCTGGATGAGAACCTGCGCCGTCTCGTCAGTCAGGAAGGGACGAATCCTCCTGATGTTGTAGAGCAGGAATCTGCAGGAGTGTGTGACGGATGAAATGTTTGCCGAGAATGACAGTTGGTCATCCAGGGTCACACCCAGGTTCCTCGCAGTCCGACTTGGCGTCACCACGGTATCATCAATGGTGATGGACAGGTCCCGGTGCGGGCAACCCTTCCCCGGGAGGAACAGTAGCTCAGTTTTGTCTAGGTTGAGCTTGAGGTGGTGTGTCGTGGTGTGTCGCTCTTCATGTGCAACATGACCACAGCTCAGTGGCTGTGGACTCACAGTATAAAGACAGGGGTGGTAATCCTCCTAAAAAATACTTTTCATCCTGACAGCAATCAATGAATCAAATGCTCTGACAGAAAATAAAAAGAGATCCGGTATGCGTGGCTGTCGCAGGACTGTAATAAGCCTGTAATAAGCCTGTAATAAGCCTGTAATAAGCCTGTAATAAGACTGTAATAAGCCTGTAATAAGACTGTCCAATCATTTCATCTGCATTCGGCCCTGTATGTAATGCCTGTGCATTCACTGCTCATCACAGGAGTCCTCCACAAGCTGCTAGCTTAACATTTATAATGATGATTTTAAGAGGGAGGCTTCGGAAAGAGGCCCGAGGGGACAAGGCGTCGGATGCAGCTTACTTGGCGACTGTTGCTGCGAGCTGCTTTCATTTGAAAGGAGTTGGCAACACGGGTTGGATGATTTTTTTTTTTTTTACCATCTAACGTACTCAAGATTCCCACCCCTCTCTTTAAGTGGAGCTGAAACGTGCCGCTGCAGAGGTCCTTTTGGATTGAGCCCTTTGTATAGCAATGAAGCATACAGGTGAACACTGTGGCTGCATTCACGATTTAGCATAACAGTCAAGCGGTAAGTGTCTCACGGGAGAGTCGCATTAAAATATCAAAGAATCCCAGCAGGGGTTAAAAGTAGTTTCCTCACACCTTCCTCCCCCAAATCCTGTCCTCACCCTTCTCTTTGTCTCCTCTCCTTCCCTCAAAAGTCCACCTTTACTTTCTGCATTACCTTTTGCCCATAAAGTCAGCTTCACTGTGATTGGCAGGGAGGCCATTAAGGTGTTATTCATTCAACGTGACCCATCCCCATCTACCTGAGGGCCTGCCCTGCAAGAACACTCACGCTGCGACTCTCACACACAGGAAACAAATTTTGCAAGCTCAGCTCTGTGTAGAGTTTTCACCGACCGTATTCACAAGTGTCACAAGAGTGTTGGCTGCACTGCAAAGGTACCCAGGTTGATGATGAAGATGAAGAAGGAGGCAGAGGAGATGCCAGGAGTCACTGCGAATGGTTCTTCTGAAGGTAAGGGTCATAAAGCGGAGTCGAAATCAGACCGGAGTCATAATGATATCTGTGAAAACATCTGTAGAGTTTGTTTGAGCGTCACGTGGGAGGATTGTACCAGGCGAGGAAAAGTTTGGCTTTTTTTTTTATTTTATTTTTTTTTTACACAATATTAATAATTGCTTTGTGGACCGGTCTGTGATCTATCACTCAGAATGTTAAAATCGTCTAAATGTGTTCATTATTAGTGACGCATTTTATTTGAGCCAAACAGACTTACTGTTAAATAAAACGTGATGCAGGTGTTGTGAAATAACGGCCCCGTTATGTTAGAATGCGTATCGCTTCGCATGCATTTTTCACGACGCTTGTTTGGAACGACACACCGGTGAACACGGTCAATACTGGACGGGCTGACCGTAACGATATGAAGGTCACAGTGTGAACGTGATGAGCAGCAGGTCGATTCAGATCCAATCAGAGGTGAACAGAAACGGTTTGGACTTAAAGCCTATTTGTTGCGTCACTTCTATGTCGTGCATTGGATTTTTTTTTGAAGTTACAAACATTTATTTGATGTCAGACGAACGCAGACAGGAGTGAGTCGCGTCAAACAGACGCATCATACCAATATTTCCACAGTTATTGATCGAGAATTAAAAAAAGGAATATGAACATTTTGAGGCCGCATCTCATGTTTTATTTGAGAACAAAGTTATTACAGAGTCGGTTGATGGCTCTTCAGTATGAATAATCACAGTCGTTCCACACATGGGCACATATTTAATGTTTGACTGCAAAAATGAACGCTGTAAGCTTAGCTGTGCACTCTGTTACACATTTATAGCTCTCCGTCAGTAAAATCAACAGATTCATTCAGCAGCCCATTTCTGACTCATCAGCCACTTTAGAGCGTTTCTGCACATTTCAATTTAATATTCATTCAGGCATTAAGTTTTGTTGCTCTTTTATGACCAACAACGTGAACGTGACGCGTGTGTGTTTTATGTTTCGAGCTCCTCTATAGCGCCCCTCATGTGTGTGTGTGTGTGTGTGTGTGTGTGTGTGTGTGTGTGTGTGTGTGTGTGTGTGTGTGTGTGTGTGTGTTTCCCTCAGTTCTGGCCCTCAGGTGCTCCTGGCGTCTGATTAATGTTTCACTGTGGACTCAGGCAAACTCATTGTGCACCTGCAATGAACCACTTCAGCACAGAACATTAGTTTATTAATGCAGCATTTCATTGCTTTTTCCGGCCTCTTTGTTAGTGATGCTATGGTCACTGTTTGACTTATTGCTATGCCAGCGATGAAAGTCCACAAAACATACTGAAAGGTCAGTATGTAGTCTGATTTTATTTTTGAATAACAAGTGGTGAATACGAGCCGTAATCTGATGTTTTTTTCTGATTGTTTAGTTAGAAGAAAGCACACAGAATATAAAGGTTCTGCTCTATTGTGTGTGTGGTCGTTTTGGATCAGGGCTGAAGTCAAACAAGCAACACGTTCTCATTCCGACTCGTCACATACTGACGTGTGTGTTCGACCCTTTGGCGTCACTTTCTATCTCAGCCCAGTCGATGTATGCACGTGGTTAATGTTGTGAAACTCAAATAAAAACATTTGCATAGGTTTAGGCAACCAAACCACTTCGTTAGGGTTAAAAAAAAAAGAGATGTGAATTTAGCAAAAACCTGAACAACATAACATAAGTACAGAAAACATGCAACTTTAAAATAACTCAACAAGACTTTGGGACACAACACGTCTGTTGTGCTTTGTTTGTTTTGCTCTCCGTCTGCTCTAAAGCATTTCTAGATTCAGATTGCGTTTTGGTGCCTGTGCCGTTTTTTTCAAACAGCAGACTGTGCTGCCATCTCATGGCGGTGAAGGTTAAAGTCATGCCTGCGAACCCAGCGTCCCAGTTGTCTCTCCCCCTATAATTAACATTTTTTTACATCCGGCGACTCGGTGTATCTTTTTTCCTGCCTTGCAACTGCAAAAAAAGAGGATGTTAGTTAGTGCTTTTACTCTGGCGGGGGTCATTTCTTTTCTTCCTGCTTCATCGCTTATATTAACATTCAAGCCTCGCTTTATTCAGTCAAATCAACTGAATTTACAGGACAGCCGTTCAGTCTGCTGTTGGTCACTCCTGCTACAGAGGAACAATAGAACACATTATATCATTCTGTTTTCAGGATGTAATATTTCACGTATGTTATATTATGGTGTGTGTACCCACTGTCTGGTCTTTTCACATCCGTTCAGCTGGAAGTAATACATGGATACAAATATTATGATGGAAACACTTAACTATACAAAGAATGAAGAACAAATAAGGAAGTAAAAGTTGGTGAATAAATAACTCTAAGAATTACGTAACAGATAATAATAATAACACACACCTGACTATATTATGGGAAGTTGAATTATTAATTTTATCTATATCTATATTGACTACTTACTTAATGAATCATGAACAGCACATAGCTGTTCTTATCTGACCATAAATAATAATTAATATTTCCCTTCATCCGTGAGAACCATGATCACCAGCGGAGTCATTTTATACCCGTTTCAAGTTTCCTGGGCAGCCGGTCAGACAGTGAGTTTATAGTTTAACGGGTCGGGGTAGTGAGGTAGTGGGGTAGTGAGGTAGTGAGGTAGTGAGGTAGTGAGGTAGTGAGGTAGTGGGGTAGTGAGGTAGTGAGGTAGTGAGGTAGTGGGGTAGTGAGGTGGTGAGGTAGTGAGGTAGTGGGGTAGTGGGGTAGTGGGGTAGTGGGGTAGTGAGGTAGTGGGGTAGTGGGGTAGTGGGGTAGTAAGGTAGTGAGGTAGTGAGGTAGTGGGGTAGTGAGGTAGTGGGGTAGTGGGGTAGTGAGGTAGTGGGGTAGTGGGGTAGTGAGGTAGTGGGGTAGTGGGGTAGTGGGGTAGTGAGGTAGTGGGGTAGTGGGGTAGTGAGGTAGTGGGGTAGTGGGGTAGTGAGGTAGTGGGGTAGTGAGGCAGTGGGGTAGTGGGGTAGTGGGGTAGTGAGGTAGTGAGGTAGTGGGGTAGTGGGGTAGTGAGGTAGTGAGGTAGTGAGGTAGTGGGGTAGTGAGGTAGTGAGGTAGTGCGTCTTTAGTTTGAGCTCTATTTCTTACTGCGTACTTTCACCAGGTGCCTTTGTGGCTGTTATTGCATCTGGTTATAGCCACTTATAGTTGATCTTTGACAGACGTCTGGTAGCAGATTTGCTTCCTCGCTTTCTACCTTGAAAATGATTGAACTGACATAAAGTTAAAGGCACCCTGTAGAGGTTATGACCAGTAGTAGCACCATGAAGCACTGTTGTAAGAGTGGGTCACTTCTTTCTTAGTTTCTTGATGTTCATACACACACACACACAACGCACTACATAGTTCTTCATGTGATTCCGCTGATTGACAATAGGTGGCAGTAACCTGCCATGAAACACAGAAACGTGCTGACATAGGCAAGCAAGAAGAAGACTGCAAGCTAATGTAAACAAAATAAAATAATCTAAAAGTAACAATAAAAGAGCACTATAAAAACTCCACAAAGGGTAAAAAAAGAAATAAATACAAACTCTCATGAAGATTCCCTCCTTTCCCCCTATATATCTTTGAAGAGAGATACAAACATAACACACAGTTATATGATTTCCCCCTTTTCTCTCTTTGTCAGCATTTTAATTAATCTCCTCCTCACCAGAAAACATTCAGATGAAAAATAAAACTGACACATATTTGTATCCAACCCGCCTTCAGAGGCTAGAGAACTAATCCAAATATGAATGACCAAAAAAATATCTTTATTAAGACTATTATTAAGAGTTTATCCTTTTAAATGATCTAACTAACTTAGTACAGACGCACATTGTTACTGTACACACTTTTGTAAAGTTAGCTGCAAAGTGAACTTTCATATATAAAAGAATAAGAGCCAGGAATCTGTAATACCAAAACACAAAACCTACTTATACATTAAGTCCAGTTCATAGGCACAAGGACCCAGCAGAAAAAAAAACACACGCCTCTCACCCTCCTCTGCTTTCCTTCCCTCCCACTTCCTCCCTTAAACCCATGTGCTGCTAGAGGAGAGGCATGTGCATGTGTGTGTGTGTGTGTGTGTGTGTGTGTGTTAATGAAAGACATTGAGAGAGGATCACGGGTGAGTGCAGGGGAGTTAGGCAGCAGAGAGAGAGGGAAGGATGATGGGTTGACCTTTTGGAAAGCATCTCACCATTAAAAACCTGAAGAACATGGAAGCCAAAAAGATCCTCCATTTTGTGCCATCTGGTAAGTTTTTCAGGGGTGGAACGGGGCGTGAGAAGGTCTTTCATGTTGCAACCTGAGCCAACTGTGTCAAACACGTGGAGAAAGCCTCTCTACGGTGTGAGCGCGTTGGTGTGCTGAGAGCATCTAGAAAACAGTGTAATGAGTTGTGTGTATCATACGCAGCCTCGGGCTTTCATCTTCAGATGGACAATAATGTCATAACTCTTCTATTATCTTCTACTTGGCTGCTTTCTTTGGGTGCTATTTCAATTCTTCATGTATTTACACTCTTGATATTACAACCAGATAATACGAGCAAGTTGCTTTTATAGCCAGGGAAGTCAAAAGGATGTGGGTCAATATTTACTGCATGGCAATAAATGGCACATCTGTCTCTCATAGAAGTGCTTTAACATCTGTTTTAACACTCCGCCAGCACCACACCGGTGCTTCAATTGATTTAAAACTACTTATTGGGTTAAAACTCCTGTTTTACCACACCACACATGCAACACACAAGCTGTCCATGACAAGTATTCAACAGGAAAATGTGCTATTATGATAAACAGTTAGTCCTTCAAGTATTTTTTTAACTCCAGCTTCTCCAATGTGAGGATTTGCTGCTTTTCTTTGTCTTGTGTGGCAGCAAAACTGAACATGTTGTTAAAGTTGCTCGGACAAAACCAGCAGGTTTTTGAAGAAGTCACCATGTAAGGATTATTTCACCATTTCATGACTTTTTCTTAAACCGAACTATTAATTACTAAATGAAGAAGATAACTGTCAGATTACTCAATGATGAGGAGTAGTTTAGTAGCAGCCTTACAACAAGTAAAATGCATTTTTTTTTTTTGTTCAGCGCCATCAAAGGGTTAAAAAGTCCCACTTGTATTTTCTCAGGTCGAGGATTAAGAAGATTATCTTGCAGAAAAATGTCTAATATTCTAATCTGGCCTTCTCACTCTTATTGAAGACATTCTCTGGTTAAAGTTGATGATGATGTGAGACAATTGGGATTCAAAAAGGAACTGTATCAACCCATCCTTTGCTACGATTATCTTCAGACTTACAGCCGTTTTGCAGGCTTTAAGTCATCCACTGTTAACTTTTCACACCTGAAAACACTTCAGTCTCCCAGAGGATTAATGACGCACGTCCCTCAGACTTCTTTGACGTCGAGGTGAGGAATAAAACCCCGTTAGATGTGTACTTTGGTTACTGAAGTGCGTCTCGCCGGACTGTGGTTAGTGTTTGTCCAGCGGTCGTATCCATTGTGCTGGATAACCAAACATCGAGCCGTCGTCGTTATCGTGGGCCTCCGAGGCGTTGAAGTGGACTGAGCTGTAGTTCCTCCTTCCTGTCGTTGGCTGTATTCCAGTATGAACGTGTGCATTGTGACCTACAGAGAACACGCTGTGCTCACATTACGTTTCACTACGACGCACGGAATTGACAAGCAGACCTCAAAGCGCCAATGACCCTGTGCACTTATGAACGCAGAGTCCCATCTGCCCTGATGGTTTGACCTCGTGTAGTTTCAGCACGGAGTTCTCAGTTTAGCAGCTCTTGTTTCAAAGACCCAACAAGGATTCTTCTGTTTTTTTTCATTCCTCATGGTCATCCTTTAGAGAGCAAGATGGAAGGGATTAATAAAAGATACCTGAGGCGGTTAAGTCAGCCTTGTTTGTCGTGTGAGATAAAGAAATCACAGACAAATCAGAGCAAGAAGATACCAAACAATTTGAGATTTAATACATTCATATCTGACGCACATATTAAACCACGGAAACATGAATAAATACAGTTTTTAAATCACGGTGAAACGGCAGTCAGAGCGTCTTTATCTTGAGTGATGCGTATTTCCGACACATTGGAATAAAGCAATTCGTCTGCATTGTAAGAGGAAGAGGATGAAGGATACGTGAATAAATGGTCATGTATAGTAATATTTAAAAATGAAATATTGACACGGTAACAATGCACGTATTATATCGAGGAAAAATCCAGAAACTCTTAAATTAAAGACTCTCTCTGCACACTTGTACTTTGAGTGCAAGTTATTTGCCAAATGTGGGACAAAACGCACAATAAACAAAGAATTTTCGTCTAACAAATTCTTTATAGATATCACAATAATCGTGTTGTGAAATTCTAATATTGTGACCATCTTAAACAACCACGCCTTCTTTGCCAACTGAGATCCAGAGTCACACCTCTGATCCGTTATATTGCTCTGCTAGCTACTACGACCCAAGAAGAGCTGTGGAATATATGATGGGTGGGTTCAGCTAGTCTCCACAAATCACGATCAATTCAATATGAGTCATTAGAAACATTTTAATGTTTTGCAGAGAAAAAAAAGGACAGATTTTTATATAAAAATAGTTAATAAACAGTATAATGAACAGGGGTGCAAAGGATTAGAACTTGTAAAAATATATTTTTTAAATGTATATCACGAAATATCGCCAAAAGCTGTTTTGCTAACAGGATCAGAGGACTATTTTCAGGAGCACTGTCGATGTCATTAGGCTTGACTTACACTTCTGTCACTGCCGATGTCAACATACCAACAATAAGCACCAGGAAGTCAGGCGTGTCTGCCGACAGGAAGCCCACAGGCGTGAGCCGTCGCAGCACACGCCTGCAGAAACACAGAAACACTGCAAAGTGCCGTCTCCGCTGAACTTTTAAATGTCACGCTCACTTTTGCGGCACAAATTTAGTTTATGTGTCTTCACATCAATTTCTCTGTTGCAGCTGATGAGAATCTGTTCGTGACCGTTTAGTGGAAGTCAGCCTCTACTCTTGATCATGCCGATAAGATATAGCGGAGAGAATTAACAGCAAACTTGACCTTCATCTTTAAGAGGCCGGGACAGTAAAGGTCAAGACTAAGAAGTCATCGTCTGGTACAAACTCCTGTGAAGCGGAGGAGGCCTGGGAATGTTCCCTCTAATCTGCTTTGAGATATAGCCTTGCTCAGGAGCCCCCCCCGGAGCCAATCACTGCCTCGGGCAAGGCGAAGCTCATCTGTACAGCCACAGCAGCGTCTCACAGACACACGATCGCTTAATACAAACATCGGACACAGCTGGTGTCACATTTTTGTTGTAACCGATAACGAAGGTTCTTTTTTTTCTCAGCATGCGCCGTTTCTTTTCCGCTGTTCCTCTTTAACATCTTACCTTACATCCACTCTCTATCTCCGTAATTTATACAATGTGCCACTCGCTATTGTAAAGGTCCGAGTGTGCGTCACACTGCGCAATAATGATTCAACAAACTCAGATATTTAAATCACAGTGTGTGCAGCTGAGAAGGTGGAGGCCTGCAGATTGTTTTCATCGCTTGTGAGGTGGAGAGCTGCTGCACACAGGTCAGAGACGCAACAGGGTCAGTCAACATGGAGTCCACTTTTATCACCATGTGTTGGTCAGCTTGCGTCTGAAAAAATAATTGGTCTCCAGCAAAGGGATTTCAGTCCTTAAATATTGAAGATGTTATGGTGTTGGTTTATTAAGGTGCTGATCATGAACCCTCGATGTTCCCGGTTTGAGTCGGGTCGAGACTTTTCTTGCATCGTGTTCCCCCATCTCTCTCTCTCTCTCTCTCTCTCTCTCTCTCTCTCTCTCTCTCTCTCTCTCTCTCTCGCTCTCCTCATTTTTTTCCTGCCATTTCTTTACTGTTGACACTCGACTCAGATGTAAAAAATGTAGTGGTGTGAGTCCGTGTCCCCTGCAATCCACAGAACCCTTTCACCAGACACGCAAAAGAAATTCTCTAACATTTATGGATTTTCTTAACATTTTCGGTAAATTGAATTGGCCTCCATTATGGTCTAAAAGCTGTGATAGGCTTCTTCACATTGTCTAAGGGAAAAAAGTGTCGTAACTGCAGCCCGACGATGGAAAGAATATTTGGATTCTGCATTAAATCTCAGAATTAAAGCGGCAATAATCAGTATTTTTATATGAAAGCGTAGCTTTGGTGTGTTTGAACCTGGACCCTAGTTTCTCATGTTTTTGTGTCTAATGGATTAATGGGGGGACAACACATTTTTTTTTAATTGGTCCAGTATTGAGGGAGAGCGCTGCAGACGGCGGTCACTAAACAAGCTGCAATGTAGTCGTATCAAGCAAGTCGTCACCGGCAGAGTGCGTCCACTGAAAGTGTTCGTTTTTGCCGTGGAAGTGGAATGGACTCTACAGAGAAACACAGCGCTACCTGCTCAACACCGAACAGCTGACTGACGAAAGTTAGCTTCTAGCTAGTGAACAGAGTGAAGCATTTAGCAGCTAAAGAGGCAGATGTTTCCCTCAGGAGTTGGTGGAGACCAAAACGGAGCTAAAAGAGAGTCCATACTGCACCAAATCAGCCTGATGTGTGAATTAGTAACTGTGAGATGATATAAGGGGATAATAAATCAACATTTTATATATTGCATACGACTAACTATGATTGCAAGTCAATACAAACAATAATGAAACATTGTAATATGAACTACTTTCTAATAATCATTGAGCATGAAGTAAATATTTGTCTTTTCTCCGACAGAGGCTCCATCCACCGGGAGGTCCAAGAACGGATATGTTTTCCAAGAGATGGGTGCGTAGCTGCAGTAATAAATGCTATGATGTACTTTGATTGCTTTTCTCAGCATGGTGTCCTGTTCTTGTATTCACACGATGTGATTCGCTTTGCGAGCGCAGACTAAGTAATTCACTTTCCTTCAGGACACCAGACAGAATGCAGTACTTTTTTTTCCCCCCCACATTTGAATTTATTGCAACACCTATTTTATGCTAATGCGAATGCTGCTCACCGATGACCCATTTCACAAGCCGGCGAGCACAGCCGCTGGTGTGTTGCGAGGTTAATTAATGGGTAAATAATGAGGCGGATGATCTCTGAGTCAGTGATGGGGAGTGGGACGAACCAACGCTTAAAGCTTTGCTCACGGAGGGTTAGGGTTAATTCTCTAATTCTGTCTGGCTGTTTCTTTCTCCCCTCATAAAAGTTTGTGTTCGAGATGCCATATTTATCTTCGATACAATTAAGGAATTTACGAGGGGCTGCTATTGTTATATTGCTGCACGTCTGGTTTAATTTTTTTTTTTTTTTTTTTTATTGGGTCTGCCTCTCTCCCTCTTGCTGTGTGCTTGTCAACAGATGGCAGAGGGGTGGAAGGGAAACATAAATTGTCCTTTAATGGAGACATTGCTAATGGGGCCGGTGCTGCGTCGTCTCAGCCCCGTTTCAAACAACAGTTTTATCTCACTGCTAGGATCATCTATGAAATGACCGTTATTATTACTAACTTGTAAAGTGAATTTACTGCAGCAAAAAAACCCAGTAACTCTGACGTACAGACAGCGTAACGTCACAGCACTGCAACAAAGCTCGGCTCAAACTTAGACTGTATGTTTTCTCCAACAGAGCTGCAGGATGGGGAGCAGGAGGATTGTGGGCAAGATTCACCCGCCGCTCACAAGGATCACATCTACGACAAACAGATCCAGATCAGTGTTTCAGGTTTGTGTGCGTTTAAAGAAGGACACATGTTTGGTCTGTGGTTGTGATTTGTTTTAAGATTAGATACTAGAGAGAACAAATGCCTCCGTCATTCGTCACGGTGCCGTGAAGTTACGTTTTGTTGCGACTTTCATCGTCGGAGTATAATTAGAAATAGGAATACGTGTGCCAGGTCTGATTCCCCGAGTCATAATACCCGAGACAAAGTTCATGGACATGAACCGTCAGCTAGTGCTCCCTATTAACTATTAATACCAGAGAGATGTTTTAGTTATTTCCTAGAATAACTTTAGGTAAATCAAAGAACCATTCGCTGTGGGGATCAGAGCAAAAGGTTTGGAGTTGAAGGCTGAGAAACTATGAATTGTGCTTTTACTTGCAGATCCTGAAGGTCCTGGGTTTGGGCTTTTGAACACAACAAGAAAAGTAAGATTTGCTTTTGCAAACTGTCCCATTGTAAAGCTAAAACCCTCAAAATGTCACGCTTGATGTTTTAAACTGGGAACTGAGCTAAAGCAGTGAGCCGAATCAGAAAACAAACCTTTCGCCTGTTTGCACTACGACAATATTATTATCATTAATCAAATTGCCCTTGTCCTTCGGCTCACGCTAGTATGTGAAGCCAATGAACTTCCAGGAGGAAGTGCGCGCCCACAGAGACCTGGACAGCTTCCTGGCCCAGGCAAGCATCCTTTTGGAAGAGAAAGCCGCCACTCTGGACGAAGTCCTGAGGCGAATGCTGACTCACTTGGTGGAGGAGGAGGACGACGGCGGCAGCTGTGATGCCGACGAGGTCATGAACTCGTTGTTCACGGACGCGGGAGGGAAGGAGTTTAACAGTGAGCAAAACATATTGGAGGCAATTTGAGATGAAGTGTTTGATGCTTGACACATCGACGTGAAAGCCTTTTTGTTTTTTTGCTCCCACAGTTCACCTTCTGTCAGAGACCATTCAGGGTGTGACTGCTTCTTCCACTGGCATTCACTACCAGCAGTCCTGGCTTTGTATTCTGTGAGTTCATCTGCGGGAATATTGACGTGAAAACGGGCGCTGTTGTGACTAATTCCTCCAGCCTCAGTGGATGTTGTGGATAGTTGCTGAGACTGTCCAAGGACAGAAACAAGAGAAAAGTCTTTTCATTGGGAGAGTCCTTTTTGTTTTGGCTCTGCTTTACACCTGCCAATACAGAACTCTGCACAATTAATCATTTCTACACCACCGATCTAAAAATTACATTATTTTCCCGTCAATTCAGCTCCAATGTGAGGAGCCTACAGAGACGCCATGTCTGCATCGCCCGTCTGGAGAGGCCACAGAACTGGGGGGTGAACTGCTGCGAGGCCCGATATGTCATCCTCATCCTGGCCCCTCCTCGAACGGTTAGAGCCACTTCTCAGTTCCTCTCTTATCAAAACTCTCTTTCTTTTTGAGCAATCCGGTGGCTTATAGCAAACTATTTTCATAATATATTCATTGTTTAAAACATTTTAAAGGAAGAAGTGTTGGAGCCTCTTTAAGGTGAATTTTTTGCTGGTTTTACCAGGTTTCCGTGACGGTAAACTGATGATCTTTGGAATTTATCGACAAACCAGGAATTTGAAGATGCCCTCTTTTATCTGATATTTTATTGACCTGATGATTCATAGATAAAATGTTATTTTCCACCCTAATCCGGTGCATTCAGAGAAGCCACACAGATGCAGTTTGACCTTTTTTAATGTCGACTTAATCGCCATTCTTCAGGTCACACTAAGATTGTCCGTCTATGGGATTATGAAACTTTAAATCTGTGTTGGAGTTGTTATTAAAGGTCAAATTTAAAGAGTAACTTTCTCATCATCCTTTTCAGAAAAGCACCAAGACGGCCATTGAGCTGGGAAGAACATTTGCCACGATGTTCTCGGACATTTCCTTCAGACAGAAGCTTCTGGAGGCCAAAACCCAGGAGGAGTTCAAACAGGAGCTGGTCTACCAGCGGCAGCAGCTCTCCGCAGTCACCGAGAAGCCGGCCGTAGAGGAAGCGGAGGACTCGGATCCGCGTCGAGGGAAACCACTTCAGGTGTGAAAGAAGAGCGAAGCAGGAGACGTGACGCAGACAGGGACGTGTTGTCCTTGTGCTGCAGAAAGAAATAAGAAGAATGTCCACTTGACAAAGGTCAAGGATGTTGTGTAACTTTAGAACAATAATGCCAGAAAACAACAATACGGAAACATAAGCATCCCTAACAAGAAGCTGCTCTTCATAAAACTAACATTTATATTCTCTACCGACTGCTTTCTCTCACGTTTTACACTTAAGTAAAGCAGTTGAGCCAGATTATCTGAGTATCCTGTTTCCACTCGATCAGCCAGGCCCGACGAACGAGAAGCAAACTGGAAAAAAAAAAAAAAGCTGCCAAGTCTGCCGTGGCTCTGGCAGCAGAATGTGTGCAGCTCCATTTAGTGATAAAGTACTTCATTATGTCCAGTGTTTAAATTTAGAGGAAACGTGTGGTAACACCCAGATACTGGCGAGAGAGAGAGAGAGAGAGAGAGAGAGAGAGAGAGAGAGAGAGAGAGAGAGAGAGAGAGAGAAAGCACGTAGCTGGGTAGTAAAAGAACAAACTAGAACAAACGACAGGTTGAGGCGACACCTGACGTCCTGAAATGAGGCTTGTTTATGACAAACCAGCCTTTTAAACTGTTCTAAAGTTGTGTAATAGAAAAACAAGCAGTGATGGACACTCAGGAGTGCCCGTATCTTCAATATTACACTTCAATATATAACTATATTCCTCCTCAAGTGTCTCTAAAAAATGTCTTACGCTCAGTCAAAACATCCAGCCAGCAAATGTACGAAACGGTATGTTTTTCTAAATTAATTTTCTCTGTTTATGAAATATTTGTCGGAGGTGTTGTTCAACGTGAAGTCGTGTCAGCCAGTAGCACCGTGGGGAGAGGAGGGGATAAAAAAATATTTAAATGAGACCACGATGTCAGGAAAACGGAGGAAAAATAAACGTATTCATATACTTTACTAAAGTAAAAGTATTCTGTAAAAATACATATAAATGCAGTGCAGTGAAAATGTACAAATGTCAATGTACTTAAAGTATAAAAAGTAAAATGTACTCAATGTATGAAAATGTCCCCTGTGACTGTTATACTATTATATATTACATCACTAGATAGATACATTAAAATGAATTAAATGGAAAAGCGTCACATTTGCACATTTGTGAAGCTGAAACCATGAAAAATGAACAAAAGAAATCAAAATAGTTGCAAATTAATTTCTGTCAATCGATTAATAAGTTAATCAGACAGAGATGTAGTGAGGTAAAAGTATAAAGTATAAAGTGACACTCAGTGAATACTCAAGTAAAGTACAAGTACCTCAAGTACAGTTAATGTACTTACTTTCCACCGCTGACATTCCTGGTATATTTCTGCTGTTTCTATCAGACAACATTATCTCTGACATCATTATTGAACTGATGGATATAGTTCCCTATCTATGGTCACGTATAGTCCTTCACACTGACCGGCGTGTCTTCTTCTTCACAGTGCACAGACTTCTTTAAGGCCGGCAAAGGAGTTTATGACGACCTCCGTCGCAGACTCCCCCTCTACCCCTCAGACTTCACCGATGGTATTAACGTGTTCTTGTAATACTTCTCTCTAGGCGGGAACATGTCTATTTAAACTAACTGCCTTTGCTACAAAATCAACGTTGAAGATATCTTTAATAAGCCTTTTTAAATAACCCATCCAGGCATGCATGGGAAGGACCGCTGTCTGCTGAAGTACACGACCACGGCTATTTTCCTCTACATTGCCATTCTACTGCCTGCCATCGCATTCGGTTCGCTGAATGACGAAAGCACCAGAGGAGAGATCGGTACGGACTCCTGTCAACGTCCTGTAATACCGTTAGTCGTTGAATCTGAAGCTTAAAAAACTAAGTTTTTATTGTTCTGAAAGATGTTCAGAAGACCATCGTTGGCCAGAGCATTGGAGGAGTGATCTATTCTTTGTTCGCTGGCTCACCGCTCGTCATCCCGCTGACCACTGCGCCACTGGCCATCTTCATAAGCGGTGCGTATTTCGTCCTACTGATTAAACACATACTCTGCATTGTAATTCAAGCTTGAAGTTGAACAGCCAACAACCATGTTGGTAGCCAGGTTACCAGACAGTTAAGGTGAAAATGTGATAAAATTGTGTATTTCATGCTTCATGCATGTTTTTCCAGTCATCAGGGGAATCTGCGACGACTACAAGCTGGACTTCGACGCTTTCTACGCCTGCATCGGTCTATGGAACAGTCTGTTCCTCATCCTCGGCGGCTTGTTCAACGTCAGCCTGTTTATGAAACTCTTCAAACGGTGAATACTCCACACACTTTGTGACCGTGACACATCGCAGACTCGTAATATATGCAGCTAGCCGTGTGGCCATGCACTGAGCTGAGGTCACTGATAACGGAGGACGCGTCTGTTATGACTTCCTGTTCTCAGACATAATTATGAATTCGGTTAAATTTGCACTCTCGCTATCTGGGCCGACATTTCGCCTTGAATGAGCTGCTGTGACTGTGTCTGTATTAAAAACAACAACATTTTGATATGAAACATGAATGATCACACCGTGCTTTTATCTCCCAGCTCAACAGAAGAAGTCATTGCGTTGTTCATCTCCATAGCGTTTGTCGGCGATGCGGTGAAAGGCACCGTCAAAAGTAAGTCGATCCAGGGTCAGACTGCATTAAACATGCTCTGGATGCGTCTCTCTCCACACCGAAGGGGAATGTCTAAACCCTGCATATCATCTGATAGGGGTACTGTAGCTCAGCAAATATCCATATCCATCATGGTGGAAAAGCAAGCATGAAATCAAACAGGGGTTGTGGAAAAACAGACATCTCTATAATGCAAATATAATGCAGTCTTTCAAACAAGCTTCTATCTTTTTTTTTTCCACAAGGGTTTTGTCACAAGACATGGGGAAATAATGGAGGAGCATCTGCTGGATTCTTCACAGCGTTCCTCTTTAAGCCTCAGGCTGTAGTTTTCTATTCAACTCCATCAAACTGAGCAGAGCTTAAATGCAATGCGCCGCTCGATTGTGCTTGAATGGCTGGAAATAAGATCAAATGCATAAAAGGAGGAATTGTATACATAATTAAATGCGTCTCCGTGTTGAGTCTTGTTTGTACGGCAGCATGTTGTTCCACCATGACAAGAGGAATATTTGCTCAGTGTCTTATTATAACAGGGAACTTTTTCATGTTACAATAAAATATGCAATTTAACCGTTTAACCTCACTTTTTCCTGTTGAAGCCCAAACATGAGTCCCGATTTAACAAAATAAAATATCATCAATAAATCAAACTTTTTCTTGTTCTAACATTAGAAGTAGGTATGTTGTTGAAACATCAACTATTACTTATTATAACATGGAAAAAGATCAGCATAGTGGCAGCAATACCCTCACCAAAACAAATCAGAACTAATTTAAACAAATACATTTAAATTAGTGTTTTTAAGTTTCAAGCACACAGGGGACATTTACACACTTCTTTCCACTGACTCTTCAGTTGTACTCATTTATGCTGTAACAACAGGTGCATTTGTATATTACAATATTGCCTTTACATGAAAATGATCTTGTAAAAATAAGGAAACGTTATTACGAGCAAATACGCTGCATTAAGTTTGTCCCCGATGTCATCCTTTATGTCTTCTTTTCGTCCTCACTTCCTAGTTTTTCAGCACTTCTACCACGGGCCCACTCTAGCGACCACGAACAGCACGCTGGTGCTTCAGCAGATTAACGAGATTCTAGAGAAGATCCAGAACCAGACGGGGAACATGCATAATGAGACGGCGTCACCGATGGGACACTCGGAAGTGTCAATCTTCCTGCCCGAGTCTCTGGTGTTGACAACGAGAGAAAGGCCGATCCTCTGTCTGCTGCTCATGTTGGGGACTTTGTGGCTGGGTTACGCCCTCTACCTCATCAAGAAGAGGTACGTTTACCTCCTCAACCATTTAATCCAATGATATAGAATATATATACACGCTGCAAGAAGTCCTGGTTTTACAGGTGAAAGTCCTGGATTGGAATATGTATTCAAAACATACATTTTATCAGGAACAGGCGACCTGACGGTGTTTCATTCTTTACAAACATTGTTCAAACTCAGAGAACTTTATTTAAAATTATAGCGGAGATCCCGAAGTTTCCAAAGACACCAAATGTGCGTCTTAATTTTTGGGTAAATGTGTTTAAAATGATATCTAGAATATTTCCATTTGATGCAACCAGAGCTGTAACAAACATAAAAGAGATTATCGTGAGATAAAACTTTACGTCAAATAAAAGGGGAACACTAATGAAGTAATCGTTATGATGAATGTATTAACATGTAACCAGCATGTGGAGCTAATTTCAACTACTTTATGTACTACACTCACCCACTACATATATATATATATATATATATATATATATATATATATATATATATATATATATATAGTATAGAGTATATTTTACGTTGTTGAGTGCTACTTTTAGTCAAAGGTCCCATATTGTAAAGATGAGATTTCCCTGTTTTTTGATTGTTAAACAGGTCTAGGCGACATAAATACTGTAAAAGTATCAAAACGCTCAGTCCATGTAGAAATGCACACAACCCTGAGTCAGAAACTTTAAACGAGACGTCAGGACTTTGTAAAGTTGTGATGTCGAAACTAAACAGCCACAAGTAAAAGTGCTGCCCTAACTCTGTGTAATCAGCACACACACACACACACACACACACACACACACAAACAACCCAGCTTCAGTGACACTGTGACAGCGACAGATACGGGAAAACCTGGACCAATCAGAGCGGGCTTAGTCGGAAGGCGGGCTTAAAGACACAGGCGAGCGTTTAAACGTAGAGTGATCACAGACAGACAGACAGACAGACAGACAGACAGACAGACAGACAGACAGACAGTATGAGCAAAACAAAGTGTTTTTTGAGCATTAAAAGTGCTGCAGTACGTACGAGATCGGGAGCATTTCTTTTGCCTTCTTAACGTGGTGACGGCTGAGCCGGCGGCTTGCGGCAAACAGTGCTAACAGCGCTTACAACAGCAAAAAAAAAAAGAGCGTGCACAGCGGCGACTCGTGAGCTCACGTGCACTAAAAGCCCGGCCCGGTTATGTCAAGAAAGCAAGAAGGAGCTCAGATTATAACACACAGTCTCATTACTCCACTATGTCTTTATAACAATGCTCTGAATGTCGCATACTGCGCCTTTAAAAGATGTTAACATGTCCAGTGAGAAACCTAAAAATAGAAGTACGAACCTGAAATGAGCACGATGTGTCTCCTTTAAATAAATCATCTGACTACTTTAAACACGAAGTGGCATAAATGGAAGTACTTAAGTACATTGAATTATTAAATCTGTATTTATGCATGGTACTTGAGTAAATGTGATTAGTGACTCTCAACCGCTGTAGCGGCATCCATTGGCACATAATTATAAAGCTGGGAGAACCTGAAAAAAAAAGAGGGAATAATTAGAACCCAGGAGTCGGGCAGAATGTTACGAATAGCAGTGATTTTCACCCTTCAGGTGTAAATAGTGTCATACAGGAGGGAGATAAATAGTTGTAAAACTTGTTGTATCTAAAACTGATTATCACATCAGAGTTGTTGAATTTGTGTCGCTTCTTCTCCCCCCCCCCCCACAGCCCGTATCTGAATGACAAAGTCAGGGAGGTGGTATCTGACTGCGCTTTGCCGATCTCTGTGGTGGTATGCTCCTTCATTGGCTCCTACCTTTTCCTTGACATACAGCGTGAGTACAGATCTCCCACATAAGAGAACTGATAGAAGAGTACCCTTGAGACTTAAAGTCACAACCTTGCCACAGAAACACCTTTCATTGTTCATGAATCCTCTGTTGGAGGCGGAGAAAGAAAAAAAAAAAAAAAAGGAACATATTTGCTTTCAGAGAGCTTTCAAACCAGTGGGGGAGGGGGGGGGTTCTGAATCAATGTGGGTCAAAGACACTGGGTTGAATGTTAGCAGCAGCAACGCTCACCATTCAGGCATTTCTATGTGTTATGTCATCATTAAACTCTGCTTGAGGTATTAGATCTAATGTTTTCTATAAATCTTATGCACCTTATTAGTTCCCGTGTTCAGTGTCCACGATGGGCCCGTCTTCAACTTCCCTCCGTTCGACAAGCTGTCAGGAATGAACACGCTGAGCGCGGCCGGTCTGGGCTTCCTCCTCGCATTGCTCATCTTCATCGACCAGAACATCGTCATCTCGCTCACACACGTACCGGAACACAAGTAAGGGCTGCAAATACAGAACCGCGGCAAGGAACGTGACGTAACCAGTACATGTGCACTACATGCATGTGCTGTACTGTATCTTCTGTGATGGATGTAGGTTATATATTGTAATGCTGCAGTCTTTCACTGACAAACCACTTGAGACTCGTGTGTGTGTGTGTGTACCAGGTTGCTAAAAGGCACAGCGTTCCACTGGGACTTGATGCTGACTGGCTTCATCAACATCCTCATGTCCTGTCTGGGGTTGCCATGGATGCACGCCGCCTTCCCGCATTCCTCCCTGCACGCCCGTCAGCTGGCCAAAGTGGAAACGCACGTAGAGAACGGACACCTGTCCACGACGTGAGCAACGTTTAAAAAAACAAGGACAGAAGTCTTTGAGAGACGCCCAGACTGAAAACAGCAGCTTGTTTAAACCCTTTACTGACAAAAAAAAAAGATTCAATAGCTATTCAGTTTGTGATGGATTCTGCGTTATTCATTTCAAAATGAAATGTAAAATACTTAAGTGGACCGTGAGATTGTTTGGTCTATAAGAATATAGATTAAAAAAAAGTGTTTTGATGATTATTTTAGTTATTTATTCATGTTCTATTGGAGTAGTCTTTTGATGTCATGGTGGAATGTTTGTATACAGCAACAGAAATAATTAACTTTTAGAAATATAAAAATGAAAGCTGACCATTTGATCACATTTTAACAATGCAATATACACAGCATGCAGATTGGAAATTAATTTATAATTCTTTTAAGATATTTGAGTTCAATCATTTTCATTGAGCTGATAAAACCCAGAAGATGATAAAAGGGAAAACATCAATTTAAATTTAGGACATGTTTCTGTTTCTCGTTACTGGACACTTTCATCTGTTTTCTGGCTCCTAAAGTTGAAATCATTCTTAAGTTGACAATCACACTAAGGCCGTTCACTTATGCGATTAGGGGTTACAAAAAGCCGTTAGTTAAGAATTGATCCGTCCTCTGGTCGGATAAGAAGTGCTCATTGGTATATTTAAAGCGACGTTTTCTCTGCCTTTGTGTCGAACAGCATCGTCAGTGTGAAGGAGACTCGTCTGACCTCGCTAGTGGCCAACATCCTGATCGGCCTGTCCGCCTTCATGCTGCCCATTCCCCTGCAGTGGATCCCGAAGCCCGTCCTCTACGGCCTCTTCCTCTACATCGCGGCCACGTCGCTCGATGGGAACCAGATGGTGGACCGCATGGCCCTGCTGCTGAAGGAACAGGTGGGCGGGAAGGACACCGCGATCCGATTGGTTGATCCGTTTTGTTTTCCCCCCCCGTTTATCCATTAAACTTCAAACGACGACTGACCCCAAACGGCACCCGGTGGTGGATGTTTAAAAAAAAAAAGAAGTTTGGCATCCAGATATTCGGATCACATGAAAAGTTTATACTCAATACACCAAGTTATCGTGTTGGAACGACAAGAACTTCTATGAGTCTGTATGTGAAATAACTGGAACGTTTCATTACACATCATATGTCTTTACAACAGGTAGAAACGTATAAATATCTTAATATAACATGGAAAACCACCAGATTTTGAATTTGTTCTACAAGAGTATTCACATAAACATATTGCCTTTACAACTGCAATGGCTTTCAAGCACAGTCCACTTTCATACGAGCAAAAAAACAAAATGTGTACCGGTAATTCAAACCAGCCTCATAACCACATCGTCCTCGCTCTCCTTCCTGCAGACCTCCTATCCTCCCACTCACTACATTCGCCGCGTGCCTCAGAGGAAGGTCCACTGCTTCACAGCGCTGCAGATGGTCCAGCTGATCG
The DNA here is from genome assembly GCF_023349555.1 of Cebidichthys violaceus. Classification (NCBI taxonomy): domain Eukaryota; kingdom Metazoa; phylum Chordata; class Actinopteri; order Perciformes; family Stichaeidae; genus Cebidichthys; species Cebidichthys violaceus. The sequence continues at coordinate 21,321,011 of NW_027176372.1, read as the reverse complement.
TCCTGTGTGCGTTCGGGATGTATCCTCTGCCCTACATGAAGATGGTCTTCCCCCTCATGATGATCCTGCTGGTGCCTGTCAGGTGAGATGAGCCGGGCCAACGGGGGGGGGGGGGGGGGGGGGGGGGGGGCAGAACATCTGCATCGAGGTGACGTTAGGCTGAGATTCACGCTGAGCTGTTTTTAAAGGGGCGCTCCGCAGATTTTACACGAGGATCAGTTTACTGGTAAAAACAGATGGTTTTCATTTTTAGTGGGGGTTTGAAAGACTTTTGTAATTACAAAGATTGTCTGACTTAATGTTTGGATCTGATTTATATCTTTAGATGCTCTCTCCATAGAACGCATGTAACTGGACAGTACCTCTCTGTGTTCTCTCTCAGGACCAGCCTGCTTCCCCGAGTCATCGACGCCAAGTACCTGGACATCATAGACGCCCAGCACATGTAGGACGCCGGCGCTCACCGTATGAAGGGATTCACTTTCTCCAGTAGGAGAAGAGGGAACAGACTGAGAACTCAGTGAACGTGTTCACAACCACACCAAAAGCATTTGGACTTTGAACAACGTGGACGTGGGCACTCTGCTGGGGACTGGACGACCCCCCCCCCCCCCCCCCCCAGAAGCTTCCTCCTTGTTCGTCGCACATTTACCGTCAACGTTAGCTGATCTACTTTAAATATGTGACATCACTGCATCTTTATTCCACTTAACAATATAGTCATGAAGGAGTTTCTTTTGATGTGCTTTCACAGACGCGTGGTGTTGTGTAATAGCGAGCTGCTTTGATTCTTTGTTCTACTTGAGTTTAAAGTGTGATGTGGATGAGAGGATTTCAGTCAGCGTTTTACCCCCCCCCCCCCCCCCCCCCATCATCATCATATAACGAAGTGAGGAAGAATTTCTCAAACGTTAAAACATGCAGAGTGAAGTGTCACCTCACGTTGATAGTTTTAATCAACACCAAACACTGAAGTCAGACACCACATCGTATGCGTTTCATCGTTTGGAGGGATCAGGTGTGTTACAATAAAGGTGATTTGTTCTGTAATGTTTGGATTAAATCAAACTGAAATACATCCCTTTAAATGAACTGAAGAGCACCGTCTCGGACACCACACACTTTATTGAGATGAGGGGACGCACAGTTGTAAAGCTCTGATTGTTGAATTTCTTCAATAGATGGCAGTAGAGGCTCATCTTCAGGACGGTTTGAGATCAGGCTCGGCTCATGATGGATGTACATTTACCCGAATATTACATAAAAAAATGAGGCAGATTCATATCGTCCACAGGCGTGGACAGACATTTCCCCCAAAATCCACCACTTTCAGAGGTTTTGTCCCATTATTTCATGTTTTAAGACACTTTTTTTTTAAGCCAACAAAACCACCTGATGCTCTAATTTGAAATGCAATCCACTGCCTTTGACGTGCTTAAAAAAAAAAAATTGTTTTTCCACCATAAACACATTGACCATCTTCCTCACGAATGTTTTTCCAGACATGTATTAACTGTTTGTACCGAGTGCCTCGAATACATTTTGTATGGAAAAACAAAAGGAGGCTCATTTTCACATTTGTGCTACAATGAAGCATGGGAACGCAATTATCATCTGAGGGTATACAGGCGGCCACGACTATAATCATGAATGCAGCAGAAGAAAAAGAGTCGGTCGCAATTCACATTCAGTAATTTGGAATTAAATTGCGCAAAGAAAATAGCCTGTCTTTGTTGAATAAACCAGACCTGGAAGGCACCGTGTGAACGTCGTCTGATAGCCAATATGCTTCTTTTTCTTGATTTATATAAAAGAAATGGTGTGATCCTAACATGTTCATTTTAACCTTTGCAGCATTTTTAGGGTCCCACTCCGGGGCTTGATTCCTCTTTTTTTTTTGCCGATTACCTCCACTGTCCGTTTGAGAGCTGTCTAAATAACTCAAACCCAACCTAACCTGATCGCTGCACCTGTCTCCTGTTTTTCACATGGTTGAACTAACTCAAAAAGTGGCAAAAAAAAAAAAGGAAGCCAGAGAGTTTTGAGGTTGACCGCGGACCCTGACGACCTTCCTGCGTAGCCCTTTAGTCCAGTCTGCCGGAGCGCTGAGCCGACGGTAAGCTCGGGTAGAAAAAAAATCCGACCAATCCTGTGACTCCGCTGAGATTGGGACTTTAGCTTCCCATGAGTAAACAAAAAAAAGTGAGAGGAAGAGAGCGAGAGATGGCGCCATAGAGATACATCCACTTCTCGGTCATCGTAGAGATGCCGCAAAAATGATTTGCCATCGCAAAAAGCTGTGCATGTATCTCTCTGTCACCCACGCAGAACGACCCTTTCTGATCCCAGATCCGCGTTGAATAATTTGTGCTTTTTGTCCAGCATCTCCATTAGCTGTGTGCCGTCTTGTCTACCTTGTGTCGTCTCTTCCGTGTCCCAGAGGCGTCGCGCCGGCTACGTGCTCTTGATGCCCTGGAAGCCGCAGAAGTTCCAGCGTTTCTCCAGACTGGCTCCGACGCCGGTCAGCTCCTGTCTGAAGGTGCAGGGCAGCCGAGAAAGAAGGGCCTCCACCTCACCGGTGTTGATCTGCGGAAACACACACACACACACACACACACACACACACACACACACAGAGAGATCTGTCACACAAAGCGTCTTTCTCACACAAACGAACTCAGACGATCTCACTCATCGTCTTTACGCCTCTGCTCTTCATTTTCATTATGCTTGCGCTCCGTTCTCACACCTTCCCTTAATTCAGATGAAAAGGGCAAGCATGGAGACACCACGAGCTGCATGACGGGAACTACAGCGGCTCACACCACCACCGCCCCGCGTGGGCTGAGGAGAAGCTGCGAGGCCGAGGCGACAGCGGAGACAGAAATCCACTGCACGAGGCCGCTGTAGGCGACCCGCTGTGTCTCGCATTAATAACTAGGTTGTTGGAGCCCCGGTGCTGATGTCAGGACGCATTAAGGCCCATTGCGGAGATAGGACCGGTGTGTCTTTACAGGCAATGGAGCCGGTGTGTGTGTGTGTGTGTGTGTGTGTGTGTGTGTGTGTGTGTGTGTGTGGAGCCGGTAGATAAGCAGAGAGGAAATCGGAGCTTGTTGACGAGCAGTCCAGCCAGTGGTATTGACAAAACCAGCGGCTTGATGTGCAGAGTCGGTGTGGAAACAACAGATACAACAAGCAAACAGCCACACACAGACTTTTAACACAATCATGTACAATGCATGCCAAAGCACGCGCAAAAGACACACACACACACACACACACACACACACACACACACACACACACACACCTACACGTGCATGTTTCAAGCAATAGGTAGACATTCTGAGAAATGCACTCATTGAAAATGAAATCAGTCATGCTTGTAAGATAATTTTGAAGCTTGAGCCAGGAGACGGTTAGCTTAGCTTAGCTTAGCATAAATACTGGAAACGGGGGAAAAGCTATCAAGAGTAATAGCTCTAACAACCTGATTACAAGCACATTTAAAGCTCACTAATTAACATCTTCATGCTACTTAGTTTAACCCGTGCAAAAACAGAAGAGTAAAAACAATAAGTCGCAGCTTCATTTCCCAAATTGTTGAACTATTGTTGACATGTTCTGCTCCTTGTATACTTGTCTAACCCAACATTTGAATGCTACCGTTTCATTTTCCTCTCTGGTTGAAGGTTCCAGGTGTGTTGCACCTGGAACCACGCCCACAAGTGACGTCACAGTGTACGGACACACCCTGAGTACGCCTCTAAATCACTGCGGCAAGGTTAGAAATTAACACTGAAACAAGATTTTCACTCATTTTTTTCACCTTATTATTTGTTTCAAGTTTGAAATAAATCTGTCTGTGAAATCTAAACCCCCCAGGTCTTTTACCAAAAGAAAAAAAAACAACCAACATTCTTTTCAAATGTGCGGATTTTCTGGTTTTCCCTGTTTTATGATTGTTGGTTGAACAAAACAAGCAATTGGAAGATGTCACTTTGGGCTCTGGGAAATAGTTTTGGTCATTTTTGGTCATTCTGAAGACTACGTTTTTAATCAATTGATCAAAAAGTAATAGACAGGCTACTACACTCTATTATGAATAGAGGGTGATGCAGCCTATACCAATAAAATCCCTGTATTTCACAAAATATATCTTTGTTAGTAAAGATATAAGAGGGAAGGAGACCGATCAGATCCAACAAAGTGACACCAGCTGTCTTGAACATTACACTTTGTTGGATGGGCGCCTGGTGAGAAACCCATTACTTTTATTAATTCATAAAATCAAAAGAAGACACTTTAACAGCGTTATATTAACTGGAGTTGTCATCACGACGGTGCCAGTCAGATGCAGTGGAATTGAGCAGCAGGAGGTAATGAGAGCACATTTAGAAATGAAGAGCGGTTTTAGAGATTTTGGTGACGACAAAGCTCAGCTGACTTATAAACCAGGAATCAGCTCAAACGTGTCGTCTTGTTCAGAGAAATCAGGCTGACTAACAGCCTAAACTGGCAGAGGCAGGCAGCAGCAGGCGGGACGCAGAACATGAATATATTCATCAATAAGTTGGGGCGAGCGGGGATGTGTGATAAAATTAGAAAGCGATAACGGCAACATGACAGAAACAGAGAGGCTCTTACGGAGCAAAGAGGAACTTCAGCTACGCATCGAGGTCCTAGTTCTTTAACGCGGCCTTAAAGGTCGAGAAAAATCAAGATCTGAACCACGAGGGAGGTCAGCAGCTCTTCGATCGGCGTCAGAAGAACAACACCTCAACCTGCCTCCCCGACGCAAAAACAACGGTGGCTTTACTCAGCTGTTGGGATTAGGTGATGCTGTTGAATCAGGCAACAACTGACTGTGTAACTCACACAGAGCTACTATCTGTATCTGTTCATGCCACACAAATATCTGGATTTACTGCCACATACGTGTATCTAAAAGCTTAGCTGCCAACTAAATAACATCATATTTTAAACCATGTAACTACATTAATTCAATAGTGAAATATGATTTTTTATTTTTTTTTTTATTTCACCATAATAAAAAAAAACAGGGAAACTATAATTACACAGTCAAGTTGCAGTTTACATGCGTGTCTTTCCAAAATGTCATCGCCTCATCATTTCACTCGTCATAATTAGCACATGAATTCTTACGTTATGTGAGGTGACTTTTGACCACCAAATTCTAATCCGTTCATTCTTGAGTCCAAGTGGATGTTTGTGACACATTTGAAGGAATTCCCTGGAGGCGTTCCTGAGATATCACAACAGACGGACGTACACAATCCTAAAACACCGTGTACATTATGAAAAACACGAATACTATTTACAAAAACAGAGGTAGAATATAAAACGTGTGGAACATCAGTCAAGCTTTATTCTGCACTGCACAACCAATCTGGTGAAAGATGATGAAATGGAAAGAGCCCGGGATTTTTTTTTTATCAGACAGATTATTTTTAGCTTAGAACCTGTTGGTTAGTAACAGGCGTATGAGCGTGAAGCAGTGCAGCTTTACATGTATGTTCCTGTTCACCAACCTGAACAAACAAAGGCTCAAAAGAGTCTCAGAGGAACTGATGGCTCTCCTCTGCACCTCAGACATGTTTGCATGCCAGGAGACTAAAATGGCACAGCAGGACCCTGGCATACAGCCGGCCCATATGTCAGCCCTGCAGGGAAATTTAACCTGTGTCACCGTGTCTAGGATACTGTGTGTGTGTGTGTGTGTGTGTGTGTGTGTGTGTTACCTTGGTGTCCAAACGCTGCAGGTAGGAACAGATGTACTCGATGCTGGCTCCAAACGGGTGAACGTGCAGGAAGGTTGAAATGATCCCTGAAGGAGGAACGAATAAATCAAGTGGAAACGTTAATTAAACTGTCACAATGCAATGCAGACACACGTTGTCACAAGGCTCCGGCCTTTTGAGTTCCTCGCATGACTTTAAACCGCCAACACTCAAGAAATCAGTTTGTATTCTTCTGCCTCCTCTCGCCTGACTGAAAACAAGCGAGGGTGCATCGAGTGGCTTTTGCTCGACTCCTAGCACCGTCAAGAGGCTCTTGTATGTTGTGGCTCCAGATTAGAGGGAGTGTTTGATGATGGCTTTAATGCCGCTGTCTCTCATCTGCTTCTACGAAACCAGCCGAGATTTGGCTGGTGGGTCTCAGAGGATTTGACCTAAATGTGTTCGTACGCATGAACTCCACAAACTAGGAGAGCCGGTTCAGTCGACAAGAGGAACTTGAGGGATCGTTCCTGATTTATTACGACTTGTGTCTCGATTTTTTTCTTTTCTTCTTGTGCCAAGATTGTACGCAACTGATGAGATCCGGGAACAATTTATGAACACGTCTCTCTGTTAGTCGATAAGCTTTGATATAATTGAGAAAATGAAACATGAAAAAAAAACTTAACACACAGATGTTATGTTCTTCGTGTTGATGACCTACTTTAATCAAAAATCCCATTATGTTGTTGGGGGTTGTGACGGGGAGTGATGAGGACACATCCCGGCACAGACATCACCAAGTTCAAGGCAATTACTGCAGAAATAGAATATCTCATGAAGTGAAATAATGATAATTTACGTTTTGAAAGTCGAATCATATTGTTTCCTCGTGGCCTGATGTCTTTTAGCAATGTTGCCACATGTCAGAAATGTCAAAGCCACCATTGAGGACATGCGGTAATCTAACCTGTTGAAAATTAATCATTTTGAGATATGCATCTTTTTTTTTTACTTTTGATATATTTCTCAGGCGGTCGAATGACTATCTGAGTGATTTCCAAAGTTACGGTCAGCGTCGAGGACGACTAGCTAACTGGCTTTTCGGTTACTCAACGTTATTTATTTAGCACCTTTCATACAAACATGCAGCCCAAAGTGATTTACAGAAAGCATAAAACAGCATAACAGACGATTTAAAATGTGTGTTCAGAAGCACAATAAGTGTTGTCTTAGAAAGGTCTCACAAAGGTCTTTGCAGCTGAACAATACCGACGAAAACGCTCTCATCTTGTAGACCTTTTCTTATTATTTGTTTCCTGATGAAACGTTTTCCTTCAGGAGCCGAGCGTCCCCCCCTTCCCCCCCCCCCCCCCCCTGCAGCGCTTGTTTTAACTCAGCATCAAACAAGACGTCAAGAGGAGTGATTCGGACATAAGAAGGCGCCAGCGTCTTTAATATTACCCACTTCTGCCTCAGCACACAGCCTGAGTGGGCATTAACAGGGGACGAGCATCGTTGACTACCTAACTGGCTGCTATGAGACAGCAGATGCAGATATTGATTGCGCTGGAGGAACAGTAGAGCCGGACCCAAATGGACAGATAGAGAAAAAGGTCTAAAGGTGAGAATCTATGGCACAATTTGCATTTATTTTTTTTTTTACTCCCTAACAAGACGCGGCAGGTTTTTTTTTTATTTTTTTGAATCTTTCCTGCTTTGAGCCAACGGATGTCCTTGACAATTAACGTGTGAAAATGCAGGGCGCCGGAAAAACAAGCAGCAAAATAGGACGAGGCTTTGTTTACTTCTATAAATAATGTAGTTTATAACACACTGGGGAGATAGATGTCGGCCATATTTCCCATTATCATAAAGTCATATTGTGTTATGTAATCCAATGATTAAAGTGGGCTCTTTCTCTCTTCGTATCTCCCTCCTCTCTCGCTCTAATAGCTTTGTAATTATGCGTAGTTATTACGTCAAAGCGACTGAAGCAAATCAAGAGAACTCCAGCTGCTGCAGAGGTGTCATTAACGGTGCATGTTGAGGTTATGTTAAACAAAAGATGGACAATAAGAACAAGTGAACAACGCATTACAACACAATGCAATCCAATTCAACAGCTATGTACTGCAGTATGTACTCCCTTTGTTAGATTGCTGTTTAGGACATCATTTGTGAGGCCATAATTGCTTGCATTGCGGAATGGATTTCTTTAAATTGGAAGGTATCCCCGTTATCTGGTAATCCTGTTAGTGCTTTGGTGGCACGGTGGCCTAATGAAAATTGTGCTTAGCTCAATATCAAACACTAATTTAAAGAACATGCAAAAGAACAATAATAATATAACATCATCACACGGGACCATTAAAATACTGAAATGGCACAAAATTATAAAGATAAGACTATTGTAGAGCAGGTCCGGTTTAAGGAGTCGCATACTTATGTACTGTTTACCACATCAGTCAGGATGTACTGCACACACCTACTAAATTAAGGATCAATTAGGTCATTACCAGCAGACGTCTTCTCTGGATCTCTGACTGTATCGATCAGGACTTTACCGGCCCGAGATACCGTTGAACAAAAAAGATGTTTCTTACAAATGTAAATCAACATAACCTCTTCCGCTCAATGAAATATTTTCCATTTTATTTTTTACCTCGATTGTTATTTGTTCAAACCGTCTGCCTCGTTGCCGTAGCAGCATGCTAACATTTGCTAATCGACGTACAGAAAGTATTAAACAAAGTGGATTTTCGGCCGTGATGATGGCGCTAGAGACAAATCCACGGAATCACCAAAAGTCCTTGAGGATTAACTCTCTGGGTACCATGGAGATCTGTACCAAACTTCACGGCAATCCATCTGATGGTTGAGATATTTTAATCAACACTAAAGCAGTGGGCCGACTGAGCCCCAGAGCCGAGCCACAGCTATAACGGCCAAAAAGGTGCTGATTGCACCATGAATAAATGACTACATCAATTTGGTTGTCAAAGGCACTATTAAATACCTGAGTGAATAAAAGATGAAAACTGTCTGTCATGTTTATAACTTTGCTCCTAATCCTAATTGTAATATAAGTACCTTCGTCTTCTTTCATGTGATGTATGATTCATTGTTAAGCCGTATTGTGGAGGTGTGGTCAGAAAGACAATTTTCCACCTTGAAAAATATACATTTTAATTTAGTAAATGCAGCGATGCCATGGCGGCAGCGTACCGACGAGCAGCGCATCCCTCTCGGTGTGAATGGGACTGGGACGATTCTTCTCTGGAAGACCTTCTTTGTCCTGACTGCAGGACACCACTGATGATGCCGTGACATCCTGCAGAAAAACAAAGACCGCAAAAACAATGTTGAAAGACCCACATCGTGCCTGAATTAAACACTGATGCTACAGAAGCATCTAAACGGGGCTCTGGGAAGATAGCAGTCTCACATTTGAGGGTGTTTCAGTAAGCATGCAAAGAGTTTTAAAACACAAAATTATCACCGTTAAAACAAGGACAAGACAGCGAGATGAAGGCGCTGAAGAAGGAAGCCGGCAGCTAAAAGTTCTGATGAAGGTGAAAAACAAAACAAGACGGAGGGAGTGCTAACGATGCTAATGATCAAGCTGTTGTTTACTGTGAACCTGTGACATCCTGATACACAGAAGTGAGGATGGAGGAGGGAATTTGGATGTGTGTGTGTGTGTGTGTGTGTGGCAGAAGAAGACATTCACGTCTTAATGAGTGGCTTCCTCTCCAAAGTCTAGTCTAATCAGGACACAGTGGCCTTGTTGTCAAGTTCTGGTTTCATGTGAGAGTGTGTGTGTGTGTGTGTGTGTGTGTGTGTGTGTGTGTGTGTGTGTGTAGGTATGTACAGTACATGCACTTGTGTGCTGGTCCTTCATTTTCTAACCCAGTTGTGTCCGGGTGATTTAGTCAGTGACGAGTAAAGGCCCTGTGAAGGTTGGCTTGTAATCATATTTCATGTCAGTGGATGCGGGTTACAGGAGGGGAGGAGAGGAGGTGAAATAAGCCAAAAATAAAAGGGGAAGACAAAAATATAGCGTGGAGTAGTGAGAGCTCAGGGTGTTTTGGTTTTTTTTTTCTCCCACTTACACTGACTTGATTAGCACTCTGTTCGCTCGCTCTGTCATCTTGCTTTAACGTCTCCAGCTAGAGTCAATTAGAAAAATGAGAGGAAACGTCAATGAGAAACAAATCACCCACTAATGCAATCAGACACACCAAAACTGGCTCTCCATCCCTCTCTCTGACTCGCTCAGACACACACACACACACACACACACACACACACACACACACACACACACACACACACACACACACACACAAGGCCTAGTCTCAGAGGGGCTTTTTCTGTTCAAGCTTCTGAGGCAGGTAAAGAAAAGTCAAATTAAAGATACACTCAGTGTACAAGAAACACACACAAAAACAATTGGTCCTTATTTAATCACAGTTGCATCGACACAGAATACCTTCTAAGAGCATTTGAATGGAAACACGGCGTCACGCCGCCACTGACATAGCTACCGCTGAAAAATGATTAAAGTAGCTTCTCTCGGCTGAAGGCGGCGATAACATGACAACAGCGCTGACAGGTGCATGATGAAAGATTACATCTTGAGAGTGGATGAGTGGAGGAGACAAGGGGACCGATATGGTAACGGCATTATTAAGCAGATACACGGCATTAGGAAATAATACAGCGCTGACAGCTAGGATGCAGCGTGAATGAATATGTAATCCACCATCCGATGGAGACGCTGCACTGAAGCGTCACATGGTGAGAGAGGAGCTGATGCCCCCCCCCCCCTGTACAATGTGCTGGCATAGTGTATGTATGTTAATGTATTTCTCCACCTATAGCTACTGTGTGCCAAGAGGAAACTGTTAGTTTCTTTAACCCTTGTTGAGTAAAACGAGAGGTTTTAGTAAATAAATCTGTATTCTAATATTTACGCCGTCTTTATTTTCCAACAGGGAACTGATATTTACGACAGGGCGCATGTCCCTGCGCTACATAATGAGACGGGTAAAGTCACTGCGACCTGATCTAGTGTAGATCCAGTGCTGCTAAGTGACAGCGGGGATCAGGGACTCAGCGGAGGTAATTTGCCACCCTGTCTCCTGAAAAATTACGTTCCCGTACAACAAAGACTGCATTGTGAATTAGGTTTCGAGGGATTTTGTTGTGGATTACATTTGCTTTCGCTTATATCACGGGATACGGTTGGTGTGGTGGATGGGTCACAAAACACAGAGCTTAAACACAGCAGACTGCTGTTGATATCCTGTGTGAACAAAATACTTTTTTGTTGTATTTTAATGCGTTTCAAATTCGGCATTTTAAACAAAACCATGACGTTTTTTACTAAATCTTGTTGTAGGAGACAGGGTTGGTAAACTGAGCATTCTTGATAAGGAGAACATTTTAGATAAGGATCCATTATATGTGATTATTAAAGCAATATGACCAAGATATGTACAGAGCAGGACTTATTAAAACCCGCAGTTACTGTTTTTTTTGGCCACTAGGGGGCAACAGAAACACAGTTAGTTCACAGCATTGACATATAATCACCTTTTAAGTTGATGAACTTAAAGTTGTATAATGTAATATATATATATCTAGATATAGATATATATATATATATATATATATATATATATATATATATATATATATATATCTTCTTGTAGCTCTGTTTTTGGTCTCCTGAGGGGAATATCTGGCTGTTTTAGCTGCTAAATGCTCCACTCTGTTCAACAGCTAGTCACCAGCTGTGTTCGGTGTTCAGCAGGTAGCATACAGTGGGTCTATCAGTGGGTTTTTCTCTTAAAATAGTTGCCTGTCGCAGCCAAAAAACAACACTTTCAGAGCGGTGAGGGTAAAGTTGTGCGCCAGACAGCGAAACAATGAGCCGAAACTTTTTTACAAAGCTCCATAAAACATGGATGAGAACTGCAGATTCGGTTACGAGTGACCCCTTTAACATTGTCACATTGTCTTCACATTCTCATTTGATGCAGTGTCATGATAAAAAATATAAATTACAGCCTGTTTATGTTTGTCAGTGCACTCAAACTACAAACTACACCGCAGACATAACTTTGACAATTGTGTCTTGAAATCTCTTGTCACATATCGGCCAGTTTATCATTCATTTTGAGTACCAACCTTCAACTGTTGGTTGGAATCATGCTAAAGTGGATACTTCTTCAAGGACATCCTCCTTCTAAGGGCGGATACAACACTTAAAATGTCAGATGTTAGATCGGGGGGATGCGAACACTCTTTACCTTCTTCAGTGGATGGCAGAGGGACAGCGGGAGTGCTTGCTGTGGCCTCACTCACTGGGATCGTTGCTATGTGTTTAGGGCTGATCCCAGCGCGGTGGCTGCGGTGGAAGTTGAGGCAGTCCTTGCATTTGGGGTGAGTGGGGATGTGTGTTCTACATGTGTTGTCAATGTTACTTGCTGGGAAACAAGGAGAGGTAGGGGAGAGTGATGATGCTGCCGCTTGTCAAGCTCCAGGTGAAGCACTGCGTTGGTGTTGCTCTTCTCTTCTGCTGACCGACGCCGCTCATGTCGCTGCTTGACAAAGTTAAAACGCTGCCGTTTTCCCCACCTTGCCGTCTCTTTTAGAACTGCCAGTTATAGTAAATTATCTATAGCTTAAGCAAAGATGTTGCTATGACTTTGTTGCCAGCTACATGCAACTTTTATAACCTGCCTTCCTTTCTTCTGACTACCTGGTGAACTGGCTTTTTGTCCATTTTTGTTACAGCTACAATTTGAAAGCAGCTTCATTCCAGAAGGAGGATTTTTGCTCCGGAGACATAAAGAGTTTGTACGTATTTGTCATGCGATTGTACAGAAAATAGTCAAACATTAGATGCTGCCATCTCCTCACGTCCTCCTCACTGGGGTCCAGATGATGAAGTATCTATGCTAGTGTACAGCTCTGCTTGTATACAGAGGTAATTTCTCCAGAGGACGGGGAGAGATGCATATGGAAGGAGTGAAAATGAATCCTCACCAGCAGAACTAGTGGAACAGCTAGAGAAGCTAAAGCAAAAATATATATATTGTACCCGCAGAGAGAAAACCATCATTTCCTGTAAAACTGTAGTCTATTACCCATCAGGAGTCAGACTTGCATGGTAACTGACGTACACAGGCATGCAACGAACACTTAAGTTTACGGATCCATAATTTCAGAATCTGAGGCCGTGGTTCTCAGCAGGAAACCGGTGGATTGCCCACTCCGGGTAGGGAATGAGTCCTTACCCCAAGTGAAGGAGTTCAAGTACCTCGGGTTCTTGTTCGCGAGTGAGGGAACAATGGAACGTGAGATCGGCCGGAGAATCGGAGCAGCTGGGGGCGGTATTGCAGTCGCTTTACCGCACCGTTGCGACGAAAAGAGAGCCGAGCCGCCAGGCAAAGCTCTCTATCTACCGGGCAATCTTCATTCCTAACCCTCACCTACGGTCATGTGGACTGGGTCACGACCAAAAGAATTAGATCGCGGGTACAAGCGGCCGAAATGGGTTTCCTCAGGAGGGTGGCTGGCGTCTCCCTTAGAGATAGGGTGAGGAGTTCGGTCATCCGTGAGGGACTCGGAGTAGAGCCGCTGAGTCGAGGTGGTTCGGTCATCTGGTGAGGATGCCACCTGGGCGCCTCCCTAGGGAGGTGTTCCAGGCACGACCGGCTGGGAGGAGACCCCGAGGGAGGAGGCCCAGGACCAGGTGGAGGGACTATATCTCCAAACTGGCCTGGGAGCGCCTCGGGATCCCCCAGTCAGAGCTGGCTGATGTGACCCGGGAAGAGATGAGATGAGAATTTCAGAACAATTTCCTCATAATTTCCTGGAAATAACCATCGACCCTTTTTAAAAGCCACGACAAAAGACGAGGTCCTTTGATTTTCTTTGGCAACCGTTCATCCAAACAACTTCACACTAAGCGGATGTATTGCTGAGGACCCAAAGAAGTGCAGCGTCCGGCGCGAGCTCTTCAGATCTACGACATGCATCAGTCAAGAATCTGCTCCTCTCCAGATGACGTGCATAGATCGCTCTCAGTGAGAAGAGAGCACAAAGAAAAAGAGAAAAGCCAATTCACATAGTTTAAATATCCGCAGTTGAGCGACCTTCCAATCTGCTCAAAGCAAACCGACTTCGGCAGCTCTGCGAATCAAAAAAAAAATGACACAAGGGCAGACAGCAAACCACCAGAGTCATCAGGCACCACTTGACAGTACCATTTTAGTATTATAATTATCCAATTACATAGCTGACTGAACTCGAGGCTCCATCTCATATCCGCTCTTTTCCCTGCTACCACGCTGAGCCAAAACAGGCCAGCAAGAGGTAAAAGAGCAACGCCTGCTATCGAAGGCAATCTTTGTTGTGTGTCAATAGGTGAGCTGCGGGGGAAAAAAAAAACGGCATCTTTGTAGATTTGGGAGTCGAGACGCAGTGAGTGTTTTTACTGTACGGTTCAGGACAGTTGGGTTGTAACACAGACACACAAACTGCTCTGCATCACAGTCATTAAGACATTATACATTATACATACAGACATTACCTCATTACAGTCGTTCATCGCCGGTGTCCCTCGCTCAAGGGCAAGTCGACGGTAAACACAGGAGACGACGCTCTCTTCACTTCACAATCTTTCAGTTTCTAATCTCAGTTACCTTGTGGCGTGGCTTTTTTTTTTTTTTACATCATCTTTCAGCGTTACAAGAACCAAACGGAGGACACGCCAGAGACGGCGACGATCGGCCGAACTTTCCCAAGATATGCAAACATTTTCCCGCTTCAGAACTACATATTGTAGAATAAATCTCATTTGGGGCGTAAAAGTTCATCGGAGGATTTCATGTGGCCTCAAAAAGCCTTCTCCCGCTCGGGGAGCGGCCACAGGCTGCATCTGGATTCGAGTCCGAAAATTGGGAGTGAAAATCTTAAAAGTGCAAAATATATATCCGGTTGAAGTGTCTCAGGGGAAACATTAAGACTTCTTTAATTAAGTGTGATTCCCTTTTTAACATTTAACTCATGTTAATGTACTTTTCACAACATCAAAACTCAATTTTGAGTATTAATAGCTTGCATATTTTTTCCAGCAAGAGCTATTTAATTGTAATTACGTAGTTTTCGTTGTTTATGGTGGGTTTAAAATACGCATGTATAATTCACAAGAAATAACGCAGCATTTAATCCAGCATTTGTAATTGCATCTAATTTATCTCATGTAGCTGGTTTGCATGCACTGCAGTAACCAGGCTATATGGAGAACAGGTTATACTATATGCAATTTAGCAACATTGATACTGTAAATCTGCGTATATATATATACATGACTGCAGGTCAGCAATCATATGTCTCGCCTACGCCGGCTTTCATGTTTCAACTGCAGAAGACAAACCTCCGACGCAGCGCTCAGATTCCTCCTTTCATCCAGCCGCTGTCTTCAGTATATTGTTATAAAACATGTTGTAAAAAGCTGGTTATGCGCATTCAGAGAAGTCGGCGTTCCTCAGGAGAAATCTAGTTTAGGAGATCAGGTTTCCCTCGTAACTTTTCCCGGTAACCAGGATATTCATTTACATGAGTCACCTGGTTTCTTAAGAGCGTCTAAATGCTTGAAACTAGCATCTCAGTTAACTGTTTTTCTTCCCACAGCCATATCAGAACTCTATTAAGTTACTGCTAATGCAATGATTTTTCCTACTTCACTTTCAAACTGCGTAACAGGAAGCATTTATTGTAAAGCATCGATTAGCGATGAGCTAACTGTCACTGCATGATAGAAAAAGGCTGATTACTGATTGATGGAGTTCTTGAATGTAACAGACTGAAGAGTTCACAGGACTGAAGTCTCAGGGACCGACTTCAGATGCAACCTTTGACAGGATTCTGATTTCAGCCACTTCATCTGCTCCTGTATTTTGAAGCCCGCAGCTTAAATTATGGGTTCAATCACAGTGACGTCGTCTTTCAGGTACTTCAGATTATCTGCCCCCTTTTTGAATTTGTAAAGTCATGCTTAATACCAAAGATCTATTTGTTGATTATCCATCACTTTACGGGGGGGAACTTCCATCTTTCATCTGCTGTGCTGGGTTGAGTCAGCGACAAATCATTAAACACCACTTTAAATGCATCAAAATCTTCACTTAAATGAAGCCAGTGTTGAATAATTTTTTTTTCTCTCCAATATGCAACATTCGTCACGCACTGAAAGTCATTATGAAGTAATTTCTTTCTAACTAGACCACAAATGAGGCCCGTTTATTTCAAAAGATTCATTATTACCGTTTACACACAAACACATGGACACACATAGCATGGGCTTTGTTTGTCCTTCTGACCTGTAGTGTGTGGGTCGTCTGCAGGTCGTGCAGTCCTGATGTGAGCTCATGGATTTGGTTCTTCAGCTGCTGTTTGTCTTCTATGTTCTTCTCAAGCTCCGCCTCTCGCTCCTTCAACTCGTCCCTCATTCTCAGAAGTTGCTAAAGGAGGAGGAGGAGGAGGACAAGTTTAGCCGTGTCTCACCAGCTGATCTTTGACAGAAGGAGAATAACTTCCGTCTGATTCTTAACTCCGGAGAATCAAAAAGGTAAAATTCCTTTCGGGGAGATATTTAAAATAAGGAATCCCTCATCAGCTCCTCCTTTTAATGTGATGCTGAATTATTCATCAGTTAACACTGGTGCTGTGCACTGTGTGTGTGTGTGTGTGTGTGTGTGTGTGTGTGTGTGTGTGTGTGTGTGTGTGTGTGTGTGTGTGTGTGTGTCAAGTGAGGTGAACGCTGAGTCTGAAGTCGGAGAGAGACTCAGACCGACCCGAATCTATTGATCTGTATTATCTGAGTATTAAAAAAACGTCGTCTGGATATGTTGTCGAGATAATGAACGATCCAATTACATGGTAATCGTTCTACATTACCCACTATGATGCTCTGTGGTCCATCTGCGTCTTTGGTATACAGGTGGCTGACAAATGGCACAAATCTCGTACTCATATGGAGCACTGTGATACGTTTATATCGAATTGTTTTTTTTATATCTAACATCATTTCCCAGAGGCAGATAAGACAACGAGCGGATTTTAAAAGTGTAAATTAAAGTGTGGTGTCAAGACGGTGGGAAGATGTTACTGTAACACATTATTAAATGTACGCCAAAAAAAATAAATAAAAGCAGAACACAATTTAGAGGCTTGACTTGAAACGCCGTCTGGGAGCATAATGTGTTTTTACACTTGGTGTTACTATAGATGACACACAAAAGACTTTTGGTGGCACTGTGCAGCATTGGAAAAACAACAGAACAAAAATAATCTGAATAATGTTAGGACGGAAATGAAGGAAAAAAAATATGTATATTTTGTCATGTGTGGAAAAAAAAGAGGCTCCAGCAGACAATTTAAATGTCTTTTAAGGTTTCAAAGTGAACATCAACTCTCTTCAAATTATCTACCGATGTTTTCATATACGTGCTGCAGGCGCATTTCATAAAGGTGATTACAATGCACTTTGTCAAATGAGATGGAAGCGCAGAAAAGCTCCTCTGCTTTGTAAACAATTTTTTTTTTTTATAGCTTAAGGACGAGTAACCGCAAGCTGAGGGAGGCTATTTGACAACACAGCAGGTGATCAGATAAGTGGATTGCCGCCTGAGGAAGTGTTTTCTCTTTTTTTTTTTTTTTCAAGTGGATAACTAAATGTTCCTGAGGGTAATATTCTATCAAGATAGCCTGAAGCTGTGGTTCTCAATGCTGTTCACAAAGACGTAATGCTGGTTTTTTTTATTAGCGCCATTTAAAGGATATAATTTCTGTCTAAATGCCAAACTCTATTACAACACATCGCATCCCGACCCGTCCACCAACACAAGCCTGCAGCTTCCAAACACAAGTGTCCCAAATTGAACTACAGTGAAGAAAATAAAAAAAGGGGGCGGTAGACTGTGTCTCACCACACTGCACTGTAAAGATACACCAACAACAATTAACGGTATAAATAAGATCTAATCTTACAGTTAAAGGATGGTTATTACTAGAAAATAAGCTTATTTTCATTATCAATCCATCCGATGATCATTTTCTCAATTAATATATGAAGATATATTTAATGCGCTTGCATACTTTTACGTTTTACGATATATAAAATCCTCCACATTGGAGGAAGTGAACAGCAAACCGTCAACGCCCACATTCTGAGGACGGAGCAACCAGACCCTACCAACATGACATGTTTGGGTTTTAAACGCATTTTAAATCCCGAACCCTCCTGGAAATAATAATTATGCCACGACCGGCCTTAAAGCTCCTACACAGTCATTCAACACCTACACGGGTGTTTTTAATGAATCTACCCGATCACAGTTCAGCTCCTCAGGACTGCGTGGGGCGACTGCAGGGCCGTCGCCTCACTCTCTCGTTAGTTTGCCGCATTTTGTGGGGGCGGGACAATTAACGCCTTAATCGTCCTAATTGGCACGTGGCGTTTAGGGGACCTCGCACATATTTCCCCTCAGCCGGACAATCGGCATGAGCAGAGGTGTAATCAGACGGAAATAAAAACACACCTGTGTGGGTGCACAGGGCCTTTGAACACACCTGGAAGCAGCCAAGCCAGACTCATTATATATCACTATTGTATTATATGGACAGACTATAGCCCACTGTGTGTGTGTGTGTGTGTGTGTGTAGTAGTACCGCCACGTTGCATATTTGGTATAAAAAGGTGTATCTAAAATACACTGTAGCTGTTTTCCATTACATATTAGTCGAGTACAGATTTGTATTTGTACTTCTTGCAGTCGTAGGCCCTATGGTGCTCTTTGCTAAAACACAAAGTTAACCCCTGACATCTTTGATGACTAATTTGACAAACTTAAGTAGCTGCAAGGGAACATATTGTTCTCATCTTGAGTAAAAAGAGACTTTTCTATACTTTGTATCGGTCCCACTGCTGGACAGAAAGCGTCAACAAGTCGCTGCTTTAATACCAGTTCTACATCGCAACGACAAACGTGACGGCGTCGATAAACAGCGACTCCTCTGAAAGCCTTCGCCTCGGCTTGATTCTGTTCCGTCACGTAATATTGAAACGTTATCGCCCCCCCCCCCCCCCCCCCCGAAGATGACCCGCTGTATCTCTGAGCACAGTCCTGATTTGATTGTTGAATCACTGATTACCATCAGCTGCGATAAGCCAGAGCTGATGAGAGTTACTCTTAAAAAAAAAAAAAGTCCTTCTGATGAGTTTGCAATATCAGGAGCAAAACAGCAACGCCGAGATTAAAGCTGCTTTAACAGCAATCTGCCTCTCGCTGATTGGAACCACACAGGACGTGGATGAGGTTTGTTTTTTCGTGTCCGGTCAAGGTACCTCCTCGTTATGGGGCTTTTGTTTGCCTTCTTCTTTTCCTGATTAGTAAATAATGTTGAAGTATGACTGAGCCAGGAACTATGTCACCTGTTTTCAATGCAAAGCGGCTCGTTTCAAGAGCGCTTTGGAATCAAGCGACTGTCTAGTGAGCTCTTATTATTCCGATTGTTGCGAAAATGCTCCAGACTGAAAATGCTACACAGCTGCTCTTTCGGTGCAACACGTATGCTCGTTCAGGTGGATATTGTTTTCCGGCGAATAGGGTTATGAATGTATTGATGACATTTATTCTATTTGGTTTCATGTTACCCAATAACACGCAGCTCATTTTAAACTTATTGCACATGTCATAACGACTGAGCTGGTGGAATCGCGAATCACAGGATACATCCGAGATGAAAAGAAGTCTTCCTTTCCAACCCGGTCCATCTTTGGATAAATGTCATTTTTATATTATAGAGTGGGATTTGCATGAATTGCGTGTCTTCTGCATTCATTACTTCTGCTTTCTTATTTTTCCCTCCCTGATGTTTGAGGCATCTCTAATATGTTTATACCTCACCTTCTGCATGCCTTGCAGAGCCTGCTGCAGGAAGCTGAGCCTGCTGAGAGTGCGCGTTGTCCTCCTCGCTGCCGACCGGTTGGTTCTTGCCTTGTTCCTGTTTGAGCAGCTCCACCTCGTTCCTGTAGGCGTCCAGCTGGCAGCGCAGCGAGTCGTTCTCCTCCTTCAAGGCTTCCGCTTGGGAAACACCTAGAGATTCACGCGGTACATTATTATTACATTATTATGACGGCCTAGCAAAAGGATGTAATCGGTCTTGTTTCTGTCTAAACGTTATCGTTCCCTCCCTGTAGGTCTCCAAGTCAGGCTTCAACAAGTACAAAGTAACTGATGCTTGAAATTACAAGCTCCTGTTGTATATTCATGAATGCTTGTAAAAAAAAAAAAAAACTAAAACAAATAGTCCACGGTTTATGGCCAAATTGAAGCATCTGTCAGCATTACATAAAAATGCAAACATATCCGTGACTTTATTCATATGTCTTTATTCTTTTACCTCATACAAAAGTATTAAAATGCCATGAATTGTTATCGAAACTCTCCCCGAAATGAATTCTGTTTACTCTTAATAAAAGGGTGGAGAAACTCCCCAGAGACGTTTAGACAAAGAATCATTATCCCCCTTTTTACATTTGTGAACCAAATGCAGAGTGTGAAAGCGTTTAAGAAATTATGTTCCCATGCCGGCACTAAAATTACAACTCCTTTTGAAAATGGAAAGAAAAAAAAAAAGGCGCCTTTTATCTTTAAACAGGCTTTTGACTTCAATGGGATTCTCCTTTTTCTCCTGTTGAAGAAATTCAATTCACACTGACCTCAGTGTGACTGAAAGCAGGAAGAAAAAAAAAAAAAAAAAAGCAGATTTATTGATTTGGTTTTGAAATCCACTGCTGATATATATATATAAATAAAAATGTCAGGATACTAACAAATAGAGGCTTGAAAATGTAATATGGTGCCAACTGCAAAGTAATAGCTTACAACTGGTCAAAGGGTTGGCTCATGCATTGTGTACAGGACATGATTGATTTCATAGTTAAGATTATGTATCGAATGGTCGGGTTTAAAATGACTCTAATAATCACGTCCTCTTCAGACAAATCCTTTAATATCTTTTTGAGATGCATGTTGCACTAGCGACCTTACCAGCTGACTAAACGGAAGCTAAATGAACTATTGAGGACGCCGGAGCAACAGACTGACCATCATGCATCTGGGTGTTTTCTGGTGGATACTCCACCTTAACCCTATTAGATACGAGGGCCGGGTTTCGCTCACGACGTTGATAAGTGTTTCTACCGTACTTCATTCAAACGGCGTCGGAAGGCGGGGTGGAAAGCCATCCGTCAAAGAGAGACGGGGGGGACGTGATATTGTGCAAACATGAGGATAATGGAGGTTTCTGAAGCTGCTTGACAATAAGTTCTAATGGAGCTACAGTTAAAATGAACACTATTACATCACAGAGTGTGAGCTTTCCATCTGCTGCTTGAATCAAATCAACTAGTACCTATTGAGAACACACTGTATCCCATAATCCATTTCTCCACATGGGTCCATTTGCCTTTATGCTTTTATTTTTCCTGTCGTCGCACAACTCGTAAATCAGCGGACCACTCGGTGGGTTTTTTGCCGGGGTGTGAATTTAAAAATCTGCATATGAATAAATGCATAATTCACAAACTTCGGTTTGTTTCACTTTGACGGCAATTTCCAATAGAACAAAAGTGACAAGAACACGGGTGAGCAGTGTGAACTAGACTCATTCTTTCCACCACTGCAATAAACTAATGTTGTGAGCCTAATGAGTTGCAATGACTGCCACCCAATCATAACTATGACTAATATTTCTCACAGAATGGTGCTGAATTGATGACATAGATTAGACGGTAACAATATCCTGCATTGTGTTAAATTCCACCTCTATGATTAACATGTGGATTAACATATCACAGTGTCTGATGCTCTCATAATGTTATGTGTGTATATATATATATATATATATATATATATATATATATATATATTATATATATGTCTTTCTGTGTCGAGAAATACTTTTCATTTTTATTCTAAGCTATGTGTGGAAACATGTTTAAATTACAAATTAACAGTGACATAAAGATGGATATGGAGACACCCCCAATCCCCCCCCCCCCCCCCCCCCCCCCCCCCCCACGCGTGTGTTTTCTCCCTGCAGTGTTCAGAGAGGCGTGGATGACGGGCTGAGGACAGTATTGATCATCAAGCCTTATTAACTTGCTGCCCAAGGAAAAGGCAGCAGTTTGGCCAGGCTCTGTACAACCTCCCCTGGGTTTGAATGTTATCAACACTAACAAACACATAAATGCACCTGT
>NW_027176372.1:21243476-21298825 GCF_023349555.1 Cebidichthys violaceus | reverse complement strand
CACAGATGATGAGGCACTTTGTCTTATTACAGACACAGTGATGGAAACAACACCCAGCCTGATGGAGGCACCGGGAATAATCCAGGAGCTGATTTTCACTTACGTTAGAACACAAGAGGCTCTTCAACATCAGCAGCAACAAACAACGGGAACTCGAACAAACACTCACCCGGTGCGCTGAAACCCTCTGATGCAACGACTGCTCTCAGTATACCGGGAAGCTAACAACAATGTATAGAGGCGCCTAACAGCAAATCAATATTTGTGGGTTAAAGTGTAAAGTGTGATTAATGTATCAACACTAATGTGGACAGCTCCCAGCAGCAGGTTCTGAATGCTTGTTAATGTCATGATCTATTTCTGGAAACGTATCAGCATTTACATATATCTGCAGGGGACGGAGGAGAATCAACGCCGTTCTCTTTTGATACTGTACATGAATATTCACAAAGAATAAGGCCTCATTCACATTCAGCAGAGAAACTGTTTCAGCAACACGCTGTGGCAAAGCTCGATGTGCGATGGCGTCTGTGGATACAACACGTTATACGCAGGGCTTCTGTGTGTGTGTGTGTGTGAGTGAGTGAGTGAGTGAGTGAGTGAGTGAGTGAGTGAGTGAGTGAGTGAGTGAGTGAGAGAGAGAGAGAGAGAGAGAGAGAGAGAGAGAGAGTGTGAGAGAGCGAGAGAGAGAGTGTGTGAGAGAGAGAGAGAGAGCGAGTGTGAGAGAGAGAGAGAGAGAGAAAGAGAGTGTGAGAGAGAGAGCGAGAGAGAGAGAGAGAGAGAGAGAGAGTGTGAGAGAGAGAGAGAGAGAGAGTGTGTGAGAGAGAGAGAGAGAGAGCGAGTGTGAGAGAGAGAGAGGGAGAGAGAGAGAGAGAGAGAGAGAGTGTGAGAGAGCGAGAGAGAGAGTGTGTGAGAGAGAGAGAGAGAGAGCGAGTGTGAGAGAGAGAGAGAGAGAGAAAGAGAGTGTGAGAGAGAGAGCGAGAGAGAGGAGAGAGAGAGAGAGAGAGTGTGAGAGAGAGAGAGAGAGAGCGAGAGAGAGAGAGTGTGAGAGAGAGAGAGAGAGAGAGGAGAGAGGAGAGAGAGAGAGCGAGTGTGAGAGAGAGAGAGAGAGGAGAGAGAGAGAGAGAGAGTGTGAGAGAGAGAGAGAGAGAGAGAGAGAGAGAGAGAGAGAGAGAGAGAGAGAGAGAGTGTGTGTGTGTGTGTGTGTGTGTGTAAAAAATATCTCTGGCTGTAGATTGAACTTCAAACTCAACACTCAGGCATTAGGAGACTTTCAGCGGATCAACATTTCACCAATCGTGTCAAACACCTAATGCTGCACTCTCTGCTAAAAACAACACAAAATCCATTAAACACAAATCTTCCCCCGTAATTAACGTGGCATTTGTCTGACGGTAAACAATAATGAAAAACAGCAAAGCCCCGTCAGCTTCTGAAAAGAGGACGAGATGGATAACCCCAATTTATGGCCCAAGCAACACAACTAAGCAGTTTGTTTCCCCGTCTTTCTAGATATGACAGCAGGCAGCACATGGTGAGACAGTTTAGAGCAGCAGAGGGGAATCAGAACAAACTCCGGAAGCTTGTGACTTTAACAACTCATTCACACCATTAACTTGTATTAACATGCAATATATTATCTGGGTAATGGCATCTGATCATGGGGCTTTTTTTTTTTTCATTTACACCTTTTATTAATAAACATTCTTGTTATCTTGATTCTGCCTGAAAAAATGTGATGTGATAATTTTAATAACAACTTATTCCCTTAACACGCGAGCTATCAAAATTCAGATGGTACGTTAACTATAATTAATGCCGCAGACGGGGGAACAACGAAGAAGGATTTGGTTTCAATTTTGGACAGAGGCAATATCATATTTCTGAAATGTTGAGTGTTTAAAAACTCTGCTTAGCAATCCTCCGTCGTCCTTTTCTTCAAAGCTTTTTGAGCTACTTTATTCACGCGTGTCTGAACATAATCCTCATACTCCAATACTAAATGATCTATTTTAAAAGTAAATATTAGTAGATAAATAATACAGTAATTTTTCTGTGCAAAAATGAGAAAAAAAAGGTAATTTGTTATTATTAGCATAATACTTAAATTAACAGTTGGGTTGTTAATTTACAGATAATGCCTGTAATTTTACAGAGTTTTGTATATAATTTTAAAAAAACAGAAAAACTACTACGTTATTTTCCGTAAAATTAGGATTTTTTTTTTTTTACAGTGTAGATAAAACTATAGATTATTTTTTGGGGGTTAGGTCAAACATTTGACACTAAGCCTGGGCGCCGTTGAATTTGTATCTGAATATTTAAACCACACAATCTTGAATAGAGCTCCTATAGAAACTAATGTCCTCCTTTTGGAGTCCATCATGGTTCCATTTTAGGCCCCTTGCTGTTATTTATTCTATTCTTGAGCACCGTGTATTTTGGTTTGACTTGACTGCAAAAGGTTCAAGCTAAAAATGTATTGATCCGCTTTATAGCTCCTTACTAAAAACTACACACAGCTGCATCTGTACTTGTAGATGCAGCAATACGAAAACACCAACCTCAACCTGCGTGCGCCACATGTCCAGGTTCTTCCGCTGAGCTTTGGAGAAATGGTCCCACGCCTTTTGTTTGGAAGCAGCGTTGAACACAGACACAATCTCTTCAACTGAGGAGGAAATGTGTAGATGTAGGGAAGAGAGGGAAGGAAGAGAGGGAAGGAAAAGAGGGAGGAAGAGAGGGGAGGAAGAGAGGGAAGGAATGAAACAAGCAAGTCAGCCGGGGAGAAAAAAAGAGCTGTGGATCTACAGTGTGCACTGTCTACGTTTCACACCTGTGTCATCTATTGATACGTGCTTTATTGACATAATTACACATATATAAACACACAGCATTACAGGGGGTCCCAGTCAGTGACGTGCGGTGAGGCTCGTGACTGTGGTGAGGCTCTGACACTACATACGTCACATTTACAAACATATGAACCCAGTAGAGAAGCTTAAATCACCATTCAACTGGCAGCTTGCACATTGACTACTGGTTGTTTTTCATATTTCATATCAGCATTCTTCACACACACATAGGGTACATGTTTGATTCAGAAGCGGAGCGCTCGCGAGCACCACCCCGCGAAAATGTCAGATCAGCAACACTAAATATGTTCCTCACAGACGTGAAATACATTATTCTACGTATAGAAAGGACATATGATAAAAGTACAGTGGTGACAAACAATGAGAAAAGCAAAAGGCTCAACCCAGTTAGTGAGGGATTCACAGTCTGAGGTGAGGAACAGCTGGTCACTGCCTCACCTCACGTGTCTCATCTGTTTGCACAGGACATGCGCTAATTCAGCGATTTTGATTATAAAAATGCTTGGAATGATTGGAATCATACAGAAATTACATTTATAGCACAGATCAGTAGAGAAATATTAATATTTATTTTAGCATTATTTGTTTTTTACTTGCCTCCCCTGACGTCCCTGGTCCCAGTGAAACACATTTTAGTGCATCTTATTTGACAGCATTATTAAAAAAAGACCACACGTCGTGAACTCCTTCGTTCTCAAACCACATCTCCAAATATAATTCTCTGTCTTGATCAGTTTTGGTGTGTTCTCTTTTGATCGTATTATCACAGCAAAGTTCTCACGTTGAAAAGTCTCCTGGACAGGTGCGTAGGATCAAAAACTCTCGACTGCGAAGGAACCGTGTGCGTCATTCTTTGCTTCTTTAAAGTTGAAGGATATTATATAATTCATAGAGGGGAGAGTTATTAATGCAGCAGAGAAGAGAAGCAAAGATGTTTCACTGTGCTGTGGTTCTATGCTTCGTATCTTCTCCTGACATAAAGATTAACAATTCTCCTCACCTATTAGCCTTTTGCACACCAATAATTAAAACTCTCATCCAACAGATTTCTACACAGCACTTATTGGAGACACAGAAATGGTGGTTTTCGTGTGAAATTTGTTCTAATAGGGCCCATGAGAGATCCCTCGCTGCTTGGGAAAAATGCTAAGAGCTAAAAACTGCCTACTGCCCTTGAAGTCAAACTCTTTTATTGGAAGAGAACGTTTCAGATAATAAACCATACTCTGTGATGAACTATTTTGAATGCTTATCAAATCATTTTCACATTCATTTCTTAATATTGTGAACTGTGACTTAATGAGACCATCAATGAAAACAGTAGCAGCGTCTTCTGGCCCCAAAACTGAATTGTATATCTTGTAACTGTGTAAATTTGCAATTCTATGGTGTGAAGAGAGACTAAAAATGGAAATAGGATGTTGTTCCTCGAGTGTAAATTGCACGAAAACTTGCTTGAGTTTTTGGCACCAGCAGATGGTAGGTTGACTCAAAAGCAAATAAAAAAAAAAAACAACAACAAAACAACTCTTCTATGTTTATTGTCTTCCCTAAGGCAAAGAAAGAAACTCTTAACCAAAGAAGCAACATCCTCTGTGTGACACTAAGAAATAGGGTTTATAGGAAACATGGTTCTGGAGTCATTTGAGAAATAATGTTGAAAATGTTTACCAGCCAAACATGAAATTATATTGCAGTTTGGAGCCGCGAAGTCACCGTCGTCTCACCGGGACAAATGTGCGTTTTTCATACAATCAGGCAGCAAACAGCCCACAGAGGAGAAAATGCAGCTCAGATCAGACCGTAAGACATGAGTTTAGACATTCAAGACAAACATGTCTTTGACATAGACATAGTTAAGGCTTCATTCTGGATGCCTGATTATCTAACAACTTGCATGGTAAAATAAAAAGCTATATATATATATATATATATATATATATATATATACAGTCATTTCCTTTCTTATCATTTCAGTTAGTTTAGTAGCAAAACTGTTTTCACCATGAAAGTCATTTTAAACTGAACTGACTTTTGTGATTTCTGTAAAGGCCAGTACCCATTAGTCAAGAATCCTAAATACTTCAGCATTTACAAGATGCCAAGATAAACTATTTTTTTTTTTTTGAAATGTTGTTTATGCTGACTAGCTGCTTTCCTTCCTTGTCTGCAGAGACCATTGTGGCACTTTGGAGGCTATCTTGTTAGACTACAGCGGGAGACAGTGAACTCAGCATAATAGATTCCCTCCATCACTCAATGCAATTACAATATAAAAAAGAAAAAGAAAAAAAGAGCTTGCTGTCGAACTCCATGCATCGCGCCACCATCACATACTGCATCCTGACTATTATTGATATGTTCAGGGTTAGAACTGCATCAGCTCTGGGCTAGATTATGGTGTATTGATATTACCATTTCTCTCCCAGGCGCCCACGTTTATGTTATGGCTGTATAGAGAGGCTCTTATATTGGACACTACATTTACACCTCAGAAAAAAAAAAATGTGTGCACATGAGTGTGTGTGTGTGTGTGTGTGTGTGTGTGTGTTACGGTGGGTGTTGATATTAATAATACATTTATTCCTAGATTACGTGGTCACAGTTTCATTGGTCAATGGGGAATGGTGGCCCAGAGCGATCTACTGCAATCACTGGCAGTATATGTTCTGTCTATTCACATGTATTTTGTAATTTAAAATGTAAGAATGTGTGTTTCAATACGAGCACATGATGATGTGCAGGTCTGGGCTTCAGCTATATTGTAGATCTGTGATAGTAAGTATCTATTAATATAGTATTGTTATGTCAGGCGCTCGATCACTGATATACCTTTAATACTACACTGAACGTTAGGAGAGTATATGGTAAAGATATTTATAGTATTACTTTATATATATATATATATATATATATATATATATATATATATGTATATGTTTTGCAGTATCTATTTGGTATTTATTGTACATATTTTCCCAGCATGAGGATGTCTGTCTCTCTACTGCACAGGCAGTATAAGCAATATACACCAATGGACTCAAGTTAAACTAAAATTTTCAAATACTTATTATGTCTGCTGTAAGAGACATGAATTCAAATACTTTAATCTGATAACTGTAAGTGGCCAAAACATTGGCAAGAAAAAAATTAAATCCAATTGCAACAAAATGAATAAAATGCAGATTCCCGGTGTATTTGTCCACCATATGCTGTTCCGCCCATTTTTATATAATTCAAATATGTATTTTTTTTTAATATATATTTGGTAACATTCAGCAGCTACACTGCTGCGATCGGATGGTTTTACAATGAGTACTGAAGTACCACAGCTATCAGCCGTCAGTGACTGGAAGCAGGACGTTATGAAAAGGGTCTGAAATCACATATGATGACATGTTGAATTACTTTGCAGTGTTTCTTGGTGTAGATGTCTCCTTTATGAGGAAGTATCTAAATCTAAATGCTTACTTTCTTGCCTGAAAAACGATTAAAACTTAGTAACTGTGTTTTTTTTTTAAAGTTTACACAACGTTTTTTGGGTCGTAAAGGACGATAAACTGGCGACGCTAAGCAGAGTATTTGCACCTCCGCTCTTAAATGAAAGTGGGATTACTAAATGACGTGACGCAGAAGCGCCCAAGGGCAGGCAAAGAGTCAAAGGCAAAGTGTCAATACAGTGCTGGCGCCGAACGGTGCCCGATGGTGAGATGTGTCTTGGCGTTGGCAGCCGAACACAGAGCAGAACCCTTCTCTTCCACGGCGGAGGGATGGGTGAATATTCCTCAGACAACAGAGGAACAGGATGCTCTATCAGGGCCTTTTCCTCTCCAGAAGCACTGAGCGGTGAAACAATCCCCTCCGGTGAGCGCGAAGCACCCAGGAGACTCTCCCATGTTTTTGATGGAAGGCAGTCGAGCCTATAGCAAGCCGCGTCGGAAACTAGTTGCGGTTAGGGACACGACAGCCAGTGGTAGTAGCAATACTCCCCATCAGGTTCTTCATTTGATCTGCTAACAGGGACACAACCATAGAAGGCCTCGTATTCCCTGACCAGTTAGCAGAAACGGGTCCATAACGGAGAGTCAGCGCTTTATCAAATGGAGGAATGCCTTAGAAGCAGTGGCAGGTCTAAGACAGACTAACAGTGGTGCGAATATATAGAACTAAATGTTGATTGCACAATGCAATGGCTATAGAATGAACACACCAGCAGTGTTTGGATCGGTTCCTCATGAGCCTCGCTGTCACTATGAAATTCTGTTCTGTTCAGAGTATGATCTTCTGGGAAAATGAAGGCTTGGTTCACGGCACAAAGGAAGTCAATTATTGCGCAACCAAAACAGGAAAAAGGATAGCGCTTTTGTTCCCCCTCCCCCCCGCTAGCTATCTACAGCCATCTCCTGGAAACGGAAATGACAGATGGTGGATCAACCGGAGTCATTTGTATTGTAATATTACTGTGTTGTTGAAAAAGTTTGGGAAGAAAACTGTGGAAAAACTCTATTGGGCAAAAAGAAAATGACAAAGAAGGCAAAAAGGGAAAATGACAAAAAGTTGTCTGTTTCCACTTAAAAGAAAGAATAAATAAAATAAATAAAGGGACAATGTCAAGAGCTTTTCAATAAAGGTAATTCTCCTCAAGGTGACAGGAGTGATAATGCCTGTAATAATGTGTCCTTGGATGGCAGTCTGGGACAAAAGCAGAGCCCGGTAAATATGGATGGTGTGTTTTGTTCGCAGGCGTGGGGTGTAAAAGTGCCTCATGGGAGACAAACCCCAGTGTTGACATTTGCATGGGCGACAGTACGACGAGCGAAAGACAAATTCATGAATAGAAATATGGTTCTGTATGGATTATTGTGTTGGATGTGGATGGCCTTTAATGAGAGACAGAAAGGACGAGAGTGAGGATGACTGACAGAGAGAGAGAGATGGTTACACACAATGAGAGAGAGAGAGAGAGAGAGAGAGAGAGAGAGAGAGAGAGAGAGAGAGAGAGGCAAAGAAAGAGAGTCCTTGGAGGTTGTAACCCACTTCACTCGTCCCTTTTGAAACCAGAACGACGTATGTAGATATCAATACAAGCATGCTGATCAATATGCATCCAGGATTTCAGGGGACACATCCTCCATTGTTGTTTCCTGCCTTTCAACTAACCATTCACGGCTTGGTCATGCAACACGTGTTGAATACGTTGTAATGCATTAGAAACGGCGGCGAGTGCACAGAACCTGAATGATTGCAAGAGGGACAAACTTTAAATTCGCTCAGATTTGTTATGTTTAACACAGTCCTTTATCATATGTCTTACGTGTAAATTGTGATTTGTGATATTATGCTGAATAATCAAAAATGACCTGACTTCTTATAGACAGAGTCAGTCTCTTATTTGTCCTTTGTTGGCGAGCTGATGCATCTGTCCTCCCGACATAATTATCAGTTGACTCGGTTTACTTTGCGTCTCAGGTTGATCAAAGAAATATGTGGATTTACAGACCGACTGATCTCGTCCACGGCTTGTTGCAATTTCCCTGTGAAAGGCTAACGCGCTAGCTAGCTATGTAGGCAGGCGACCTAATTAATAATAACTGAATACATCTGAAAGCTGAAGTCAGGTAGTCTAGACGCAGGCTATGCATGCATGTCTTTAAGAAATTATTGAGAAATGCATTGCTAAATTATCCATCCATCCATCCATCGAAGCATGATAGAAGTGTAGAAACTGCCTCGTCATTTTTTTGTCTTAGTAAGCCTTTTGGTTCAGTTTGTTCTGGAACTGTCTAGCAAAATATTATTATATTTATATAAAACTCATATATGTATTACTTACGTTGTAACATGTAAAGCTTTCTGCGTGTGTGTGTGTGTGTGTGTGTGTGTGTGTGTGTGTGCGGGTTGAAACGTATTTATGTCACGGTATTTGTCTCTAGGTATTTGAGCATTTGATGTGCCGTACGGATCGCTGACCCGTGATAAAACCGCAGACTACACAGTGCCATGGGAATCACTTCAGCGCAGCCTCGATTGCACCCGTTACCCAAGTATAGCAATAACCGAATCGTAAATTCTGTAGGATGGAGCGCTGTTCTCCGGGGGAATGCCACGCAGGATAAATCGTTTACTGCGCGATTGAGAGCTCAATGAGCCCACGCGCTCCTGAACGTGTGAACTCACCGGTAAAATCCTGTTTCTGTGACTGGTGGCCAAATTTTCCATGCAGTGGACCGAATGTTGACCTTAATTACAAGGGTTAAGTACAAAGGGTTAAAATCCAACTTTACCAATAATCACAAAGACAACAGTTATTGTTGAATATAAAACGTGTCCTCTCTGAATGTCCTGTATTTCTGAGACTCAGAGACAGACGTTCAATGTGTTTATCTCTAAGTGTACTGGACTCACAGTTTTGTCATACAGTGGTCAGAGCTTCATGACACTTGTCCTGAGTTTCCCCCTTTAACAAAAGCATCAACTGTGGAGGCATAAAAGCTGCATTAGTTGAAATCAAAGATCCTTTTATTGCGTCCCCTGATGGCTCGGTCTGCTCAAATCAGATTTCAAAAAGGCTGGCTGGCTCATTAATGTGTCATCGTTAATTTAATTTCTTTTGCCATTTTGATCTGTTTACTTTTTTTGTTGTTGCGCTAAATTTATGTAATAATTACATCTCCTCTTGAGGGAAACAACTCAGGTTGTTTTTTGTGTTTTGATGACCTTAAATAAGTAGAAAAGTTTGTTTGTTTTAAAAAAAATAATAATCAAAGCTTGACTTTTGGAAGTCCCTGTACTCACGGCTCAGTCAGATGACTGCTGATGAATACATAAAGGTGTTAGCTGAACATATCCTACTGAACGTGAACAGTTAAAGGAATATTTCACCCACAAAATGACCATTTCTACATCAAAGTCTCACCCCATGTTACCTTAAACTCTTGAATGAAACTCAGATTTTATCGTATGTCTCCACGATGAGCGGAGAATCCAAACATTTTAAAAAGTTGTGATGAATTGAAGTGAATGGGGGCGCCACGTTTAACAGCAGCAGAACTCTGTCAAAAGATCCACTTTTAGGATCACTACTTCGAAAACACACGCGACACAGTGGCGAGCCTGATAAATGAACATGAACTAGTTCCTTTTAATCCGTGTAAACTGAACTATAGCTCTAGTGAAATGTGAACACAACACTGGCTGTCAGTTCTAGATTGATTTGAATAGAAGATATGTGTAAAACTACTTAAAAATCCCTCTTATTAAAAGGACATGTGGTTATATTTATCTCTCTTTTAAAGATTTTCTTAAATGCAGTTTCTATATTATTCCCATTTCATCATCCCTTTTGAAATTGAACAGTATTGCATTTTTCTTCTGCTATGTAAAGCACTTTGTAACCTTGTTGTGAAAGGAGTATAATTTACAGAGGCAACGTAAGGTGATGCTTTTTGTAAAAAAGCTGATTAGTATTCCGGTCGTAATGTTGCTGTCGGTTATATAAGTTGTTTGCAGGTAATTGTGCACTTGAATGGTAGAAGGCAACGCTAATATGAGTTGCATTTCCCTGTGTATGCTGTGTGTAAAACTCTGATTTGTACATGCAATACATGCATGTTCTACAAAGGTATACTGTGTTCTACAAGTAAGTGAACTGTATGTATTCATGCACTGTGCAGCTGAGAAGAGAGGACTCACATTGAGCCAGTATGGTGGCCATCGCGGCCCTGAACTTCTCTTTGGCCTCTTCCACCTCCTTCTCATGCTGACTCTTCTCGCCCGTCAGCCGGCGGATGTGGCCGTTGGAGGACTGGATCATGGAGTAGAAGTTGTTGGCGTTCCTGCGGTTGACTTCACCTCGCTCCAGCCAGGTCAGGAGCACGCGCACCGCTTCCGGAAACGTATTGTCGTCTGGGGAGAAGGAGGGGGAGGAGACGAGGTGGAGAGAGCAAGAGTCTGGGTCAATGGTGGAATAAATAAGAAGATTTCCCTCAGTGTCATCTGGGCAGAGGTGAAGGAGAGACTACATAAGAACGGTTAAAAAAAAAAATAAGTGCCGCCATTCGCAAAGTCACAGTCATTTGAGGAAAGTAGAAATTGAAAAGGGAGGAAAATCAATAAAACAGAAGTACAATAACAGAACAGCCTCTGCCAACTAAAACTAGTCTGGCCAAAAAAATGGGACGGAAGTAGAGAGTAATGGTCATCAGGATCAAAGGACAGCTGCCTCTGCAGATTTACTCTGCAAAACGTGACGCTCAGAGACACGCAGAGGTCAACAAGTTCAACAACAACCCAAATAAAAAAAAAAAAGACTTCATACGTACGCATGAGAAAAGAAGACAAGCAGCAAAAATCATCTCAACGGCTGAAATTCAATTTAATAACATTTGGCGCCGTACAAGCTGTCTAAGACACATCTATCTTCAGGTCGCACACTCGAGAGTCTGTGAAGAAGGAATGAGGACGACGATGATGATGATGATGATGATGATGATGATGATGATGAGACCAAAATAACTTCAAGAACTCGCTGTCGTCTGGGGCTGAAAGGGAAAGAGCGGATTAAATATGATTGAGGAGAGAAATGATCACATCTATACGCTGAACATAACAGAGCAGCAGGTTAAATAAGAGGAAGAGTGGTGGGGGTTAAATCAATCAGCGCCAGTCTTTCCTATAACTATCGTCGGTAAACAACACTCGAGTGACTTCAGAGGAGGTGAGCTCTTTACAAAGCTCAGCTTGTTCAGCCGTACTCCCGCTCCGTCTGGTGAATAATCAGATGATGTCAGGAGACTTTATTGATTTCTATTGTTGTTATTCCGCCGCCGTCGTCGTCCTCCTGCCCTCTGCTGCCTCGCTTACAAGTCAGAGGAGCACAGGAGGGAAGACACTCCCACACTCCCACACACAGACGTCAGTTTACGTCACACTGCCTCAGACCTCCACAACACACACACACACACACACACACACACACACACACACACACACACACACACACACACACACACACACCATGTCAATCTACATCGCCATGAAACTTCCACAGCTGATTACTTACACTAAGGCAGTTCTTTTTTTTTTATATCAAAAGTTTTCTGATGAGGCCTTATCTTATTTAATATCTGCTAATTTGCATATATTTCCAGAAAATAAATTGAAGCATTGGATGAAGCCAGGTTGAAAATGATTTGTGCCATTTTGATGACATGTTAGAGTCAAAGGTTTTTACACGGGGGGATTTGGGATATCTCTTTTTATCGCTCCATAAATCAGAAGATACTGTCAACAGACATAAAAAAAAAGTTCTATGAATCAGGCTATGAATGATATATGAACAAACCCCTCAGCAAAAACCTTCAGAATATAGAAAAGTTTGGTGTAAAATGACATTCATTACACTACAAGGGAACGGGGTAAACATTTGAAACATTGGATACCACCATTAAACCTCCCTAGTTGATTACTTGCTAAGATAATTATAATTTTTTTCTTAAAAATGCTCTTTAATGTTACGTTTAAATATTTAAATGAGGCATTATCTAGTGCAACTTTTGGTGAATTTAGGAGAAATCTACAGATGCAAATACACAAAGTGTAGTAAAATAAACTGTGTATGTTGGATGTTTTCTTTCCACTAGACTGAAGAAGAAGAAGAAGAAGAAGAAGAAGAAGAAGAAGAAGTAGAAGAAGAAGTAGAAGAAGAAGAAGACATGTGGGAGCAAAATAGCCCAAAATCTCAAAACTGACCAGTGCATGAAAAACAATGTTTTTGCCTGGGGCGTCTCGCCTCAATCCAGGTTCTATAGATGCTCTCAATTCTCTCTGTCTTTGTCTCTGTCTGTCTCTCACACACACACACACACACACACACACACACACACACACACACACACACACACACACACACACACACACACACTCACACCCATCCATCCATCAGACAGCTTGCATGAATGATGAAATATCACAGCAACAGATATTGAATCAAGGTGTTATCTCATGAATCCCGAAGGTGTTCCTGTTTGTTTATAGGCAAACTTCAGGTCTCATAATACATGGCTCCCTGCAGCGGCATTATTAATAGACAATCTGGAGGAATATTAGCGGCATTCAATCACTGGAAACAGCCAGAGGCCAAATAGATTCAGATTTTAGTTTAATGGGTCTTCAGTTGAGGCGTTACCTGATAAACAAATTCAAATATCACATTGTCTTACCTTGATATATTAGAAATAAATACCCCATTAGAAAGCTTCTCGCCTCTTTCTTTCTCTACTTTTTATCCACAAGTCAGCGATATCCTGACAAGAACAGATGTGCTGGTGACTTCAAACTTACAGAAAATTATCCAGAACATAAACATTTTTTCCAGACATTGAGTAAACAAACAGCTCTGTGAACATCTGTAAGGAAAACAAAAAGAAGAAACATCCCAGTAAATCGTGCTGCAACTCGGCAACAACATAATTGTCCTGTGAGATCATCCACTGGCTTTTCTCAATTAATTTTGTTCTGCCATGCATTTACTTCTTTATTTAAACAGAATTGAAAATACATTGTGAATCAAACAATCAAATAAAAGTTGGTCCAATCACAAGAAACCGCTCCAAACTGACAGAAAAAAAGATAATTTGTCAATTAGCAGATAACTCGGCTTTTTGTATAAAAAGAAGAAGAAAAAAATAGAGATCAACGCTCCACATCTCTTGAGCTATTTTAGGGAAATTGCCTTCCTGGCTTTGATGTTACAGGAAAGAGGGAGGCTGAGGTCAGAAATGTCGCTGGGGATCAACAAAGACTCTCCTGCCACCAGTGTTTTGATTACATTAGGAAATTTCAAATGCTCAACAACATGTTCTCACATTCAGCTCAGCCTCCCCTTATATGTGCTCTGAACACTGATGCGAACTATACTCAGCCACGCAGGGCATTTAAATATTTTAAATTACAGTACAACTCTTTGCAGTCAAGGAATACGATTAACAAGCATCGAGTCACTTTAAATTCTCAGTAGGAAGCAGAAGTATAAGACACTCAAATGAGAAAAAGTCTGCAGACACTGAAATGTCAAGTGTGTTTAAATTACTGTCACTGTTGGCTCAAAAATAAATTTAGAATCAGCTTAAACATAATTTCATCCCTTCGTGGGAGTCCATATTTGAATGCTCTGCACCAGGTTATATTTTGAACTGGTTATTTCAATTATAGCTGAAAGTATAAGATGATTACAGGAATTGTCGAGCGGCACTTTAGCAAAGCAGCAGCCGTCCCTCAGTCAACACGACGTGCGTTCTGAGCTCAGTATTGAGTCGTCAGCGCTAAATGAGCCCAACGCACCATCACTGTAGTTATGCATGTAAGAAGAAGAAAATAGACAGATGTTTTTTTAAACAGCTGGATTGTTTCAGAGTCAGAGTACAGCCATGCTAGTAGTGGCTTTTGTGAGGCTGTACTAAGACAGAGCAGCACTATGAGCTCCATGCTAATGTCTGCATGCTAATATGATTACAATTATAAAACTAACATGCAATCAGGGTTAGTGGTTATCATGTTCATCTTAACTGAGCGCGTTAGCATGCTAACTTCTGAGTAGCACAAAACACTAAGTGCAGCTGAGGCTGATTGGTCTATCGGACAAATTAAGATTTTGACTGATGGTGGCACGAAATTAAAAAAAAATAATCAGTGGATCAAAGTTATTACAATTCGTCCTGAGGGCGACATGAGTTTCCCGTACCGAAATTCCCGGCCATCCATCGGGGAGTTGAGATGTTTCAGTCTGGATTTAAGCGGTGCATCGAGTGACTGACATGTTTGTCTACCAACCTTTGATCTTGTCTCCCAGCTGGCTGCACTCGTGCTCCGAGTAGTGCACGATGGGAGGAGGGGAGGGCGGCCGGATGCGATCCTCCTCTATCTTGCGCCGGTGCCTCTCCTCTCTGGCAAACATGCGCTGGCGACACTCCCACTCGTAGAGGTCGTCTCTGGCCTGGGCGAAGTCCACGTGGAGACGGCCGGAGTCCTTCTTGTCTGTGCTGGAGCCCAAGCGGACGTGGTAACCTATGGGAGAAGAAGGAGAGGTCTAAGAGGAGATACATAAAATCTAGAATCACTGACTCCATGTCTCTCCGAGATCCCTTCTTCATTTTATCCTATTAGGCATGTGGAAATGTCCTAATTAGCAGAAGAATTCTTGATTTAACTCCCAAAAACCTGTTTTGTGAGGTCCTAGTGACACTCCACCACAACATCGAATCAGTTCAACCTTGAGTCCAAGTTGACGTTTGTGCCAAATTTGAAGAAATCCATTAAAAGGTGTTCCTGAGATATATCGTGTTCACGAGAAGGAGAGAATGAAAAAAAGGTGAAAAAGATGGACGCAGAGATAGAGAGAAAACAGAGGACACGAAAGATAGCTGAGACACTTCATCGATTGGATGAGAGTCGCAAACAGGGTGAAATATCAATTTCTATCAACACCCACTGCAATTCAGATGTACAGTAAATAGACAGAGATAAGCACAGACGGGGTAACAAGCACACATAGGCAGATTTACACAGATAGGAAGACAAAAGGCTGCATTAACACACACACACACACACACACACACACACACACACACAGACAAAAGATACATTGATCAACTTGTCCTCATTTTCCTTCAGACAGAAGAGCACGACCGGATCACATCCTGTCTGTTCGCCCCGTTATTGCAGCTGCTCTCCAGCTGTATAGACCGACGCGTAGACGGACAAAAGCCGAGCAAGTCACTCGAGCTTTCTGTCCGGCGCGTCCGCGACTGTGAGCCGCTAATTACGGCGGTAGCCTTGGATCACCTCACTGCCTCCCACCTGACGCTCAAAGCTCATTCCGTGTGTGTGTGTGTGTGTGTGTGTGTGTGTGTGTGTGTGTGTGTGTGTGTGTGTAGGCGTGAAGTGCAATTACATTTGTTTTGGTAATTGATTGGTCCGAATGATCTGTGAGAAAGAAATGGCTGTCAACAGTGCAGTGTGAACTCAGAAACTATAGCAAACAAGCTGAAAAATCCCGGATCCCTGGGGCCTTTCCCTCCAAATACACATGAACACACACTCTCATCGCGGGGAAAGCGAAGATAAAGCCGGATGACGGTGCGAGCAGAAGAAAGAGTTTTCGGGTTGTGTCTGGAGTCTGCTCTCCCTGCTCAAGGCCCTCGGCTTGCTTCAATATTTCATAAGGGGAGACCTCAGTGTGCCGAGGCTACTGTAGTAGTGTGTGTGTGTGTGTGTGTGTGTGTGTGTCTGAGTGTGTTTTTGGGAGAAGAGGCCCAAAGTGTTACGGAACGTAGTATTTATGAGAAAGCTACACAGGTCTGTCATCTGGCTAATATACGGACTTACAGCTCCAGTCTTATTGTAGGGTAGAGGTAGATGAAATCACACAAAGACACACAACCAAGCACACACACACACACACACACACACACACACACACACACACACACACACACACACAGACACACACGTTGAATAATGCAGAGGGTATTATTGCAGTGGCTGGTCTTTTAAATGAGCTTTGTGAGGAGGGAATATATGACCAGCAAAGAAAGATTTAAGACATCTGAGCAGGAGGAGCTCCTGGATGGAGATAAAATAATAGAAAGAAGAAAGAGTCATAAGCTGGTTTCACATGACAAACAAGAGAGGCCGCTTCCTGTCAAGGAGCAGTTGAAGCAGCGTAGTTGATCGGCAGAAGGATTTTAAGGATTTTAAATGTGAGCAAACCGGTGGTGTGGCCCTGAAACAAATTGATGAAAGCCAGTAACACTGTGAGTCAAGCTGCATAACCCTCAGTAAATAACTGGAGTTAGAGCTTGGAAGGTCCGACAAACGGCCATCTTTCAGCCAGGAGACCGCTGTTCCCCGTGTGAAACGAGAAGTCAACGTTGATGACTTTGTCACTTCAGTAGTTATTGAAGCCCAAACTACAATGTTTTCCTTAACCCAACTAAGTATTTGACGATCTATTCGTAGACCTAACCAAGTAGAACTGTGAAGAAAAAAAACGTGTGCATGTAACAAGCGGACGTGTTGCTTGCTTTTGTAGGAAAACACACAAAAAATTACTTTTCGTAAGATATCATACGAACCGTTGTATGAGAACATTTTAGAATCCGTAGAAATCGCTCTGGAAATTCAGGCAAATCGGGATGAAGATGCGTTCACGCAAGATTCAACTTGAGTGAAAAATATTCAGCCTATCCCAAGCCTTTATAAGTGTAATTATTGAACATAAAGAGAAAACGCCTCTAAAGAACAACAGGAAGGCCTGGGGTCTCATTTATAACCGTTGTGATGTATAAAAACAAATTAGACGTGAGAATGTGAGCACCTGTACATGAACTCTGACCCATAGGTACGGACATTATGGAGACATCATTCCACGTATGATGCCTCTCACATTTAATTCCACTTCTTTGCACGTATACGTTCTCTTCATTAACAGTCAAACCGGCAGTGCTATCTGTGCTTGTACTACCGAGCCGTAACTATGAGCACATCTCAATTATAAAAGATATAAAGCAACTCAAACCTCAAATCAAATTTTGCTTCATATTTCATCAGCGCTGTCTGCACCCCGGAGCGCAGAGGAGAGACCGAACTACCGACACTCGTGGTCAGCTGACGAAATTATTATCAGCTGTAAAAAAAAAAAAAAACAGAACTGCAGAACAGAGCAATCTTTGTTTTAATTAAGTGCTTGTGATGTGTTGTGAGTAAAACACGACTTCATTGATTCATTTATGGTTTATTCCATAGCAACAGATACAGCACACTGTACACAGACAAGTGTTCTTCCCCATAAAGAGCCGCTGATC
Source organism: Cebidichthys violaceus (assembly GCF_023349555.1). Lineage (NCBI taxonomy): Eukaryota > Metazoa > Chordata > Actinopteri > Perciformes > Stichaeidae > Cebidichthys > Cebidichthys violaceus. The sequence continues at coordinate 21,281,088 of NW_027176372.1, read as the reverse complement.
AGCAGCTCATTTCTATGCATCAACATTCAGGTACTCGAGGCTGAACCCGCCTTTACGGGTTAAGTTGGGATTTATAACAGGAAATAGTGTCAGTGGCAGGCGTAGGTTTTATAATCTGAATGTTGTTTGGAGCATGTGCATTTCCTGCTTTTGAACACATGCAAACATTTAGTGTGGATCCTACGCGCTGTTTTCTAAATGAGACCCCCCCGGTGAGTACTGAGTCGATGTAAGCTGTCACACGGACGCTTCCTGCAAGTTTCTGACGGGGAATTGTTTAGTTGTCGTCGAGCCATCTCTCCGCTGTGAGCCTTCTGCTCGCTGCTAAACGCTGCTCTCCATCACAGAAAGTGATGGGATGTTAACACAGTTATTACAAGGCAGTAGTTTGATATACCGTAATAAAACACATGGTGTAAGTAAACACGCTTACTGTAAAGGTTCAAATGGCCCGATAACGTATGTTTGTAACCCTACTTCAACTGTTCATCTGTTCACAGATCTTTAGTGATCCCTTACTTTTAAATGTTTTAAATTATTGCGAGTGATATAATTGCAAGAGTCAATTAGTTTTGTCTTATTCTGGCTTCCACGTCTGCCCGATTCTCTTGTTCCCTTCAACTAAACATCCAGTATTGTTCACTTCCAAACAATTTGTATGGAGTCCATCTATCAGTCCATCCATCCCCCCAATCTATTTATCCATCTGTCAAACGTTCCCGGGTGAACGTGCGAGTCGTGAGAATTGTAGCGCTGAATGATGGATATCAGCCCTTTCATTTCCATCAGAGTAAAGGTTAACAGCTCGTCACTCTTCCTCCACCCGAGGTGAAGGAATGTCAGGGCGCTGATAGCAGTGGACTGACAATACAAGCGGTCTCTACGGATTCAATATTGTCCATTCGGGTAAGAGAGAAAACTCTTATCCTCTGACCTTTAAGCCCAATGTAAACCAATACAAATAAGGTTGGAGGTTTGTTGGGGTTTCCATAAGACAGCGGTGAGGATTTGGCTTAAAAACAACAAGCTACAGGTAGCTAACCAGACACAAACATTTCCGTCTGTAATCAAACTCATAATCAAACACCGCAAAACACCTGAAACTGGGGTGAAAAAATGAGTTTATCTTACCAGAGAGGAAGAGAGCCTTGTCCACATTGAACTCCTCAGCAAATCGGATGTGGCAGAAGTTTTTCTTGCTCTTTCTGATGGCGGCAATTTCGCCACACTGTCCGAAGATCTCCACGATGAGCTGCTCCGTGGCGTTCTCGGGCAGACCGCCGACGAACACCGTCTTACACCCCGGAGGGCGCTCCCTCATGGCCGGAGGCGGAAGGTCTGTCAAACATGGAGAAGAGAAGAAAAGAGACAAACATTATTTCAGTTGAAGGTACAACTGTAGTCTAAACCCAACAGCTGGTTGACGACTCAATCAGTGGCGCAACAACATCAGTTTCAGGGACATCGTTTGATCATGAAAGGAATCAGAATACATCAGAATATTTTGAGTAAAGCCTACATTTGGATTCGGTCTGCCTTCCAATGTCAGTCCAGCTCAGTGGGATGGGTTTGCTTTACATTGCTTTCCAATAAAGTTCATCATTTATCCTTTCACCCGTTTCTAACATGAGGTCGACGACTCAAAGATCTTCTGCATCTTTCAAATGCTTTTATGCTTTCAATTTCTCTTTCCATTTATTTAACCAATCAGCTGTTCTAGCTTCCCAAACTTCCACTGTTCATACATTACTTACTGCAGCTGCTTCCTGTGCTAACACTCAAATGGAAAGTTCTTCAATTGTACAACTCCAAAAGTTAAAGCAGCGAGCACTCGTTTGACTTTTCTTAATATGAACTCTAAAATAGTTCTATTAGTTGGAGTAAAAACATAAAAAGTTTCAGGATTTGGCTGAAACAGCAGAGGTAGTCATGAATATGTCTCTTCTCTCCCTCAGAGTAAAGAACATGTTTATACATTATATATATAATAACACTGTAAAATGGCCATCAAATGCATCAAACATTAAAATGACTCAACGTTTAAGTCCCATATATCTAAATGAACACAGGATTGTGTCCGAGGCACACAACCACCTTTAACTTACGTCATCAGAAGCACCTTAACGTTTGATCTTACATGGATAGGTAGCCAAGAAAGGGAAAGTCAAAACTGGCCTAATATGGTCACAATTTCTAGTTTAGTTCATTCTTGCTGGAGCATTCTTGAACCGAGACTTTTAGTACCAGCATGCAAAAGAGCACAGACAACAAAACGTTAGCGTAACCCCGTCTGAATGAAACACAGACGTGCATTAGGTTCTCTGCATCAGCCATAGATGGAAAAAAAACCCAGAATTGAGCTGTGTAGGTGAAAAAAGATGGTTTTGGTGATTTCATGTACGAGTCGAAAGAGAGGTTTGAATCGAACGCAACGGCAATATTTAAGGCGTTTTCTCAGTTAAATCAGAACATAGGACCAGGAAGTTACAGGCCTCAAATGTACTAATTTGGGACACTACACACCTAAAAGGCTCTCTAATCATCTCTAATCACCTGGAACCTGAATCGAGGTCTCTAATGTCAAGGTTGACGTAAACATGTGTCTATGTTCTTAAATAAGTAGGGTCAAGGGTCCGGTCCAATGATCAACACAACCAGAACCCTGCTCACGACAACACCAAGCCAGCCAGCGGTTCAGTGACGTAAACCTCTTACAGGGTAATGATTAGATGTACAGTAGAGGGAAGATTTCTCTATGACCACACCATGATGGGGATATAATGATAAGCGCTAACATGGAACAATATGCTTGAATCATTTTTTATATTACAGAGATAATCACGTCACGCCACCCCCCCCCCAGCATGAAAATCCAATCCTTCGGTCCGGAGAGAGGCCGGTCCTTTTGTGTCAGTCGTTTGAAGCATGAAGGACGTCACTGACTGAACAAAGATAAATGTTGACTGATCTAATCTGAAGAGCAGGCTGTCCATGGATGATATGAGTGACTGGTCTGGTCTGGACAAGGCAAACTAAGAAACGCATTGATCTGGGCTTGAATGTGAGCCCTGCTATCTAACCTAGAAAAGATGATATGAAGCACAACTCAAGTTCGAGGTTATTATGGTCTGCTTCTCTAGTTTGCCCTCATTGATATAAATGTACAGAATATTAGAACAGACTCTCTGCATAACGCAACGCAATTCAACAGCAGGACAAACTGCAACCTCAGAAATGACCATCAAAGTTTAGTCAACACCAATCCAAAACAATTTCAACAAAAATGAATATTCTAACCATCCTGAAGATAGAAATTATAGCAGGGTGGTGGTATTAGACTAGTTAGTTAGTTTGCAACATTTAGTTTGCAAATTTAGGCAACAACACTAATTGGTTAAAGGTTAGAAAATACATTACGGTTAGTGTTAAAATAATACCGAACAATGCAACAACCTCAACCATAACAATGAAGCTACCGTGAACAACAACCTCCCTGAGCGGACTTTCTCACGTCACGTTACGCCACAAGCGTCAAGTCAACGCTTACTTTTGGTTTCAAACGCGGAACGCACAGCGGCCTCCTGTCCAGTGTGTGTTCTCACACTCTTAGTGGACTTTCTGGCTCGTTATATTACACTCACCGTACGTGACTTTCACTAACAGTCACTCGATTTACCCCGTCACGTGCTCTGACCGTATGCCCGGTTCGCAGAAACGTACAATGCCGACATTATTTTCTTCTCCTGGAAACTGGGTTTTTTGAAAAAAATACAAACATTAAAATGCATTTCGATCAAGTTTTAGAATAAGGCTTTAAACAGCAACTATAGTCTGACTAAGTGAACTGAGCTACAGCCGTGAAAGCAGCAACTTAAAATGTCCCTTGTGTAAATGTTCAAATAAATTGTGCCCCTATGCTGCCTGTTGGCAAAATAACCTGAAAATATTAGTCTTACAGCAGCCTAAATAAAATGATAGTGACATTTGCTGACTGACACGCAGAACAAATTGGACAGCGGTGAAAAGTACCTCAAGCTGAGCTGAAATGTATGACTCATTCATGTACACTTTCAGCTGCTGACACCACTTTACCACGGCTATAAAGCCGTGGCCTAAATCATACCACTTCCCATCAATCACCCCCTAAATTAGAAAAAATACAGTGCACTTTTCATTCAGTACTCAATAGGTTGGACATGAAATTTTAAATAATGGGCCCGAGAGGAGCCGTTATTCAGTCCTGTAGCTTTTAGAGAGAGGCTGGAGAGCCAGCAGCAAAGTTATAGTAAAACACATCAAAGGTACTTTATGGCTGTGCCCTCCTCATGTCACAGCTTGCTCTGGCACACGGCCCAAACGCCTTCGTCCCCTGACCTTGGCTATGATGATGGCATTAAAAGTGGAACATGGCCCCATACTCACGGCTGCTCTCGCTCACTCTCACTCGCATATACTCAAAGCCAGAAAAAAAAACAAACACACACACACTCAGGCACACAAACACACACACACTCAGGCACACACACACTCCAGCACTAGGACAGCGCCAAGGTGATAGTTTCCCTGCCTTTACTTTGCAGTCAGCTGAAACATGCAGCGCCTCATTGCTCGATTCAGCATTAAATTGCAATTTTTGGCAGGGTTCTGCTGATGAGTGGGTGGGGGGGGGGGGGACAATATAAAAGGACAACAAGGCAACAATCTGACATTTAGCTGACATCCTTGCTTCATAAAAGCCCATCTTTGAAAAACCAACCCATTTTTTTTTTTTTTTCCAGACACACTCGAGATGTGACTGCTTTACCAAATGTTTGGCTTTGAAAGGAGGATGAAATCCATACTGGGAACTTTTTAGAAATGTAGACACGCAGACAGAAGGCTTCTGAAGGGCATCTTTGGTATTTAACTTGAGGGTAATTACAGACAGACGAGTCTGACATCAATGAAAAAGGGTTGGAAAAAGAAGAGCCGGAGGAACTGATGACCATTAAAGACACTCGCAAAGAGAAATTCCCCAAAGCAACGAATAAAATGTAGGTCTTCAGCGTGAGAGGGTTTGTGTCTGTGTGCATGGGACTCATGACAAAGAGGATGGAGACAAAGTTCAAGCAAATCTGAGATTTGTTTGAGTTAAGAGAAGACGGCAAAGTCCAAACCCCGTGTGGAACAAAAACCTAAGGCGACTGGAGAGTGTGCCGTCTGCAGAAGACATTTAATAACATTACTGTTGAGTGAAATCAAAATCAACTATTGTGCATTAAAGGAATAGGTAATCACCTCTCTAGACTCTCTGCAGTCCCAGACACATTTAATCTCATCAGTGCAAACAGACTTCGACGAAGTAAATAAACGCAGTAAAACAAAAATGCTCTGTTTGCTTTGTCTGTAGTTTAGCAAAAATAGTTGTGTTTGGACAAGGAAAGACATTTGAATAAGGCTGAACAAGGATTTTCAGAAAGTTTTTGTTTTTTCTTGCGGTCTATAAAAGCCAAATTATTGATTGTGATGTGATTTGCATATTTTACTGGTATATGTTCTTTTAAATTGTATATCTTTATGAATTGGACTGATGGTTGGACACAACAAGCAATTTTTTTTTTACCCAGATATTTCTGACACTTTCACCTCGCAAAGCAAGAATAAACACAGGATCAGAGAAAAGGGCGATCCAGAACCATGGAAAATATTAACTTAAAGATGTTTTAACTTATAATCCGCTCAGTTTAATTATTAAGTCTTTAACCAGGAAGCATTGACATATTCTGTCATCTGACAGGACATTGAAGAACGAGGTAAAAAAAGTCTAATTAACAGTAAGACCTAAGGCCTTCATGATGGGAAATCTCCCCTGTAGATCGTGCATCTCACGCAGGAATATGTTAAAAACAGACTAATACTGTGACGCACACAAAGAAGGAGTACAAAATCAGATCCCTACAAACACTATACGGGTCAAACATCTGTGGATCATTGAACCCAGAAGTAGAAATAGATGGGAAGACATCCTAAAGCACGAGCTCTCTTTGAACATGGACACAAAACTGAGGGTCTGAAATATATTGGAACTAATACTCGTGGTCATCTCGCCTCCCGTCTCCTCCGTTGTGTTTTCCTTATTTCATCAGTTATCATTATAAATGGAAACGTACAGAGTTTCAATGTACAGCAATGATTGACGTTGAGGTTCCATGTGATTCCATGCTGGCTGAAGCCACAGTGATTGGCGATGGCATTCACCTGTTATTAACTTAATTGGCCTCTCTAAGGTGTAGCTTTGGTATTTTTCCAACCTGGACACTATTTTTCTCATGTTTTGTGTCGAGCGACTAACGGGGACGACGCTTTTGAAATTGGTTCTGTATTGACGGCGAGCGCTTCAGATAACAGCCGTTAAACGTAATCATACTTATCGGGCCATTCTGCACCGTCAATGGACGTCCACTAAAAGGGCCAATGACAGGCTCAGACTGTTTTTTTTTTTTTAAGTGTCTGACAACATTATGGAAAGAATAGAGAAACGTTTTTCTTGACTTTTTGCTTCATCCGGTCTGTCCGGTATTGCGTCTAACCAAGTTTAGTTCGGAAAAGTCTCGCTCTGAAATCCACATTGTCAAAATCAGCTAAATCTTCAGACATGACGTTGAAAATCTTTTAGATAACACTAAAGTACACCTTCTGTTCTCTAAAACACATTTTGACAATACAGGCATTCCTCTGTCCCAACTCTCACATTTCCACCGACGTCTTGAGGCAACAAATCACAGGAAACGATAACGAAACAAAATCGATCAAGCGAAAAGTAAAGAAAAATGTTTTGTTTCTCTGCAGGTTCCTCTCCGTAACGCTGTCAGACATTTATAATGACAATCTGAGCCAGTCGGCGGTAAACAACGAGCACTTTCAGTGGACGTGAATCTGCGGTGTGGAATTGCCCCGAGCGATTACATTGCAGCCTGTTTAATGGCTGCCATCTGCAGCGCTCTCCCTCAGTACTAATAACACAATTTCAAAAAATGTGTATCTAAAAAAAAAAAAAAACATGGGAAAATAGCATCCAGGTTGAAAAATACCAAAGTTAAACTCTTAAAAGAAGCTGTTGTATCCCTGCATTTTAACACAGTGAAGGCCTGATGGCTAGAAAACATTTTGTGTATTGCCAGACAGAAGATCAAGTAAACTTATTGAATTATATATTTCTGAGTGCGACCCTCTCTTCTTCATATTAACACATGCATGCTGGGATAACAAAGCAGCAGCAGCAGCCCTCCAAATAGAACTAACATTTTAGAGTGTATCCTGTAACACCGTTGTAAAACGTACAAAAGGATCAAAATGAGCAGGACCAATGATATCGTCTTCCTTTTGCATGCGTTACCCACAATGCTACTTGTTGAACAGTTCAGGTCCAGGTCCAGGTCTCGTAAGCTCTCTTCTTTATCACTCCAAACTGATTTTTTTTTCTCCATTTTCAGACGTTCAAACTTGTGGTCTTCATCCCTAAACGACACTGACATCACTTGAGGCAATTTATTGGATTTTGCACAGCTCCCTTTGGAGCCACAAAAGGCTTTAAATAACTTGGTAGAGCTTCGCAAGACCTGTAAACAGACTCTGACGTGTATAACCTGCACCCTTACATTATAAATGTGCAAGATCCGAGTTTGGGAGCATTTCTATTGCCTGTCAACGGCTCTCAACGTGTCGAAGGCTGAGCAGGCGGCTCACAGCCGACAGTGCTAACAGTGTTTACCTGAGGGGGAACCAGAGGGCGGCCGCTACGCTTCCTTGACAAAGCGGCCGGTCGGGACGGCGTTATCGGCCGTAACCGCTGTATGACAACAGCGCATAGCAGCGGCAATGTCAACAAAGCAAGGAGAAGGTCTGATAACACACACACACACACACAGAGGGACGGAGACTTCATTCTCTGCTCACATTACTTTACTGTATATTTCATAGATAATAGCTGCTTTTTTTAAGGTTCAGAGTGTTAAAAACAGCTCATTTAAGGTCCTAATAATGTAATGTGTAGTGTGCAATTTGCAAACATAGATATCACATACAGAATATACAGTACATACAGATAAAACTAAACAAAGTAGAACCAAGAATGTGGTCATGGATATCAATAATATGTAGGAGGAACAATACTATAAAGATGTGGATATGAAGAAAGCCTTGATGGACAGAGATACTGAGTTTCAGTGCTGGTGAGTTAAAGGTCAATACGGAGGACGCTGCATGTGCTGTCCGAGGTGGCGTAGCTGGGGGTCCTGCTTCCTGTGATAGCTGCCATATGGAACCTGCTGTCCTCTATCCACATCTCACACACACACACACACACACACACACACACACACACACACACACACACACACACCATAACAAATACCTTAGGAAATAGAGCACTGACTCACAATCATCCTCTAACTTGACACACTGTTCAAAGCAACATTTCCGTCCACTTTTTCTGTTTTCTCCCTTTTTTTTGTTTGTTCCACACACACACACACACACGCACACGCACACACACGCACATGCACGCACACACACACACACACACACACACACACACACACACACACACACACACACACACAGACACACAGACATTATGATGCTCCTATTTAAAGAATAAATTTAAAGAAAGATGCACGTCAGCTATCTATTGTGGGCCCCCTGCGTTGTCCCCTGTGGTGGAGCTTTTTCACGCTTTGACCCCCTTAGAAGAACCCCAGAGGCTTCAATTACAGCAGAAACCTACCAGTGAGCCCAGAAATCTCCTCAATGGCTCTGCTCGGTTCTGGGTGAATGTCTTTCCATCTGTTCAAATAAATTGCAGCATTAAATTCCTACCCTGAAACGCTGTTATTTAGATGACACTTGCCCCTTTTCTCTTTAAAAATGCCTCCTACTGAGGAATGTCTTCCTATTGGTTTCAAGGGACTGTTTTGACAGCCTCTTGGTCTATTGTAGGAGGCGACAGCGGCATCTTTCAAAGTGCTTCTCTTTCATGTTGCAAGTAAATTGGCTTCTTCTGAAAACTAACCTTTCGACTTACTCTCGTCTATGGCGCACTTCTTGCCTTAAAGGTGACACGGCAACAATCAACAGACAAAGAGTAGAAAGAAGGAAATCCCTCAGGTTGCGTGCGAAGAAAGAAATTTAAATTGGGATTCATTTCTGCAAAAGATTCACTCATAAATGCAATTCAAAAAATGAATAAAGCCGGTGAAATGTGGTAAAGAAAAACAACACATCTCTCCTTAATCAACTAATGAAAAAGAAGCATCTTTTAATCATTAATTACAAGTCATTTCCACAGAATTATACACGGATACTTTCTATTTTATTTTAAAATGGCTTCTCAGCTCTCCAGCCATATCAATAGACTCACTAAATGAGTCTAATCCGAGAAAAGAAATAACTCAATTGAAGGTAAATGGAGTGATCAGTTCTGATAGCATGGTAATTGAGAATGCACTTAACGCCTATTTTGTCCAATCAGTGGAAGAACTGGCAGCAAACTTTAAACAGATAGAGCTGTCAGAGGCCTAATGACACTAAGCTAGGCGTTCTGATACACCGACACTCCTCTATCTAACCCTCCATCACAATCCCACCGCTGTCTTCCAGCAACAAGTCACATGACGCCATAACAAACAAAAGAGGAGTGCGGTCCTTTCCACCATGTTGTACTTATGATGATCAATCTGAACCTGTCAGTGGAAAAGCGCTTTTATTGGATGTACATGGATGGTATGATTACATTGCAGCTCGTTTAGCAGCCGGCGGTTGAAGCGTCTTCCCTTAGTACTGGACCAATTAAACAAATTGTTGTCCCTATTAGTCACACACAAAAACATGGGCAAATAGGGTTGATAATACCTTAGTAGTGAGTTAAAAGGCCTACAAATGTGGAATACACTGCAATTAGACATAAAAACATGAACAGATTTTAAAGCTTTTAGTGCTAAGGACAACCAATGGCTTCAAAAAGGCAATATACATGGGTTTATATTGCATCCAGTAAATATTAAAATGTTTAATTAAGCAGTTGATTGCTTACGTCTGATTTATTGATAGTTCCTATGCCTGTATTAGATGTTGTATTATATGATCTTATTTCTTAAAGCATCACAAGGAACAAAGTCTTCCAATTGGCTACCACTAGAAGTCCTACTGTACGTCTATACACTGCATGGGTTGTAAGTTATGTAAAAGTAACAATGTCTACATATAAAAAAAGTTTAACCTTTACACACACATGAAAGCACACATGACAGACTTAAAAAAAACCCACAAAAAGTCAAAGAAAACTTCATAAAAATGTCACATGGAGCCAGATAACAGATAAAAAACAATAAAACTAATAAAATATACTTTCACCAAAAACTCAATCAACACAATAGACACATATAGACACGTATAGATACGTATAGACACGTATAGATACGTATAGACACATATAGACACGTATAGATACGTATAGACACATATAGACACGTATATAGACACGTATAGATACATATAGACACGTATATAGACACGTATAGACACGTATAGACACGTATAGACACATATAGATACGTATAGACACGTATATAGACACGTATAGATACGTATATAGACACGTATAGACACGTATAGACACGTATAGATACGTATAGACACGTATATAGACACGTATAGATACGTATAGACACGTATAGACACATGTATAGACACGTATAGACACATATAGACACGTATATAGACACGTATAGACACATATAGATACGTATAGACACGTATAGACACACATAGACACGTATAGACACGTATAGATATGTATAGACACATATAGACACGTATATAGACACGGATAGACACGTATAGATACGTATAGACACGTATATAAACACGTATATAGACACGTATAGACACACATAGACACGTATAGACACGTATAGATACGTATAGACACGTATAGATCCGTATAGACACGTATAGACACGTAAATAGACACGTATAGACACGTATATAGACACGTATATAGACACGTATAGATATGTATAGACACACAGACACATATAGATATGTATAGACACGTATATAGACACGTATAGATACGTATAGACACGTATAGACACACATAGACACGTATAGACACATATAGACACGTATAGACACATATAGACACGTATATAGACACGTATAGACACATAGATACGTATAGACACCTATAGACACACATAGACACGTAAAGACACGTATAGACACGTATAGATACGTATAGACACGTATAGATACATATAGACACGTATATAGACACGTATAGACACGTATATAGACACGTATAGACACACATAGACACGTATAGACACGTATATAGACACGTATAGATACGTATAGACACGTATAGATACGTATAGACACGTATAGACACGTATAGACACGTATAGACACGTATATAGACACGTATATAGACACGTATATAGATACGTATAGACACGTATAGATACGTATAGACACGTATATAGACACGTATAGATACGTATAGACACGTATAGACGCATATAGATACGTATAGACGCGTATAGATACGTATAGACATGTATAGATACGTATAGACATGTATAGATACGTATAGACACGTATATAGACACGTATAGATACGTATAGACACGTATAGACGCATATAGATACGTATAGACGCGTATAGATACGTATAGACATGTATAGATACGTATAGACATGTATATAGACACATAGACACGTATAAATACGTATAGACACGTATATAGACACGTATATAGACACGTATAGACACGTATATAGACACATGTATATAGACACGTATATAGACACGTATAGACACACATAGACACGTATAGACGCGTATATAGACACGTATAGATACGTATAGACACGTATAGATACGTATAGATACATATAGACACGTATAGACACGTATAGACATGTATAGACACGTATAGATACATATAGACATGTATAGACACGTATAGATACATATAGACACGTATAGACACGTATAGACATGTATAGACACGTATAGATACGTATAGACATGTATATAGACATGTATAGACACGTATATAGACACGTATAGACACACATAGACACGTATAGACACGTATAGACACATATATAGACACGTATAGACACACATAGACACGTATAGACACACATAGACACGTATAGACACGTATAAACACACATAGACACATATAGACACGTATAGAAACGTATAGACATAATTTGTCTGCATGACCGTAGGTTGCCACTACTGTTCCAGGCGTCAGTAGAGAACATAGTTAAAAAGTCAGCTTGTGTATTATGGCTTTATAAAGAATTAAAATACCATTCGTACGCTGTCAAATGAATACAAATATAAAAAGGGAAGAAAATGAAGAGAAGGAGACAGATGATGTGGGAGAAAAGGTGAGCCAGAATGAAGGCCTATCAGCAAATATCTTAAAGATGTGTGAAGATGCTGCTGTGATGGAGGGAAGGTTTAAAGTGAGAGATTTTGTTCAAGCAGCTTAATGTGCACCCCACATTATATCTTAACACACCACTGGGTGGATGCTTTTATCCAAAGTGCTTTACAAGTTGCATGAGTGCTTAAATTTTATGTGCGAGAGGCCCATAGGAGTGTAGTCCTTAACCTTAATGCCGTGCCATCTGTACCAACTTAGCTGCATACAATATGAACCCGTGTTTATCATTCTTTAAAAAAAAATCTTCTTCAGCTTCTTAGCCGGGTGAAGATTATTCTAAAGCTTTAATTTTGAAATGCTACATCAGAATGTCCTGGTTCTCTCTGAGTGAAACCTTGAGATGGTCTGCTATCAATCTGTAACTATGCACCATTTCCTCTATAATCTAATTCAATTCAATACAATTCTATTCAATTTATTTTTGAGACAAATTACAAATTTGCCTCAGAGGGCTTTATAATCTGCCCACATAGGATTGTTTGTGAATTAATTATTGTATCTATGTGAGGACTAGTTTGAGTTTTACACTTTAAAAGTGAAATCACTTCACTTCTCAAGTGTAGAATCAAGTCTTAACCCTCACATAGAAACAGGGAGCAGGGCGTAGGGTTGGGATTGGGGTTGGGGGTGAGTTATTGTATCTATGTGAGGACTCGTTTGAGTTTTACACCTTAAAAGTGAAATCACTTCACTTCTCAAGTGTATTAACCCTCACATAGAAACAGGGAGTAGGGCGTAGGGATGGGGATGGGGTTGGGGATGGGGATGGGGTTGGGGTTGGGTTGGGGGTGAGTTATTGTATCTATGTGAGGACTCGTTTGAGTTTTACACCTTAAAAGTGAAATCACTTCACTTCTCAAGTGTATTAACCCTCACATAGAAACAGGGAGCAGGGCGTAGGGATGGGGATGGGGTTGGGGATGGGGATGGGGTTGGGGTTGGGTTGGGGGTGAGTTATTGTATCTATGTGAGGACTCGTTTGAGTTTTACACCTTAAAAGTGAAATCACTTCACTTCTCAAGTGTATTAACCCTCACATAGAAACAGGGAGCAGGGCGTAGGGATGGGGATGGGGTTGGGGTTGGGTTGGGGGTGAGTTATTGTATCTATGTGAGGACTTGTTTGAGTTTTACACCTTAAAAGTGAAATCACTTCACTTCTCAAGTGTATAACCCTCACATAGAAACAGGGAGCAGGGCGTTAGGGGCGTAGGGATGGGGATGGGGTTGGGGTTGGGGTTGGGTTGGGGGTGAGTTATTGTATCTATGTGAGGACTCGTTTGAGTTTTACACCTTAAAAATGAAATCACTTCACTTCTCAAGTGTATTAACCCTCACATAGAAACAGGGAGCCAGGCATTAGAAGAATTTGTACCATTTTTTCTTCTTCTTCTGCTGTTTGGTGATCTGGCTCTGAAGATCTTTTTCTGTGGCCTCGAGGGAAGACTTCTCCTGCTGCCAAAGGAAACGCTCAGTTTCTAACAGATCTTCTGTCTTTTTCCGGGCCGCTTTGATCCGGTTTATCTCCACTCTCTGTACCTCCAGCTGGGCTTGGGAGATCTGGTCTCTTTCGAACATCTGAGCAGTATGGAGCTTTTCAATCTCCATCTTTTGCTGTTCAAGTTCAGCCACCCAGGAGGCTCTGGTCTCCTTCAGCAGGGAAACTTTCTCCTGCTCCCAGTGTAGATGACCAATTTTCAGCTCCTGCTCAGTGTTATCCAGAGCAGTCTTGAGCTTACTGTTGACATCTAACTGTTTGTCAATTGTAGCCTGACAGACAGTCTTAAAGAACTCCATCTCCTTCAGGGTGGTCTGCTGAGAGGAGAGGCGCTCAGTCTCTAGCAGGTCCTGTGATTCTTTCAGGGCTGCTGCGATCCTGTTCGTCTCAGCTCTCTGTTCGTCCATCTGGGCTTGATGGAAAGCCTGGGCTCTTTCCAGCACCTGCTCTGATGCTTCCTGCTCTTGTGCTCGACAGGAAGCGATGAGATGCATCTGGGATTGAAGGATTTCACAGTGTTTGTACAGGCCCGCTGTGGTGTTAAAACGTTCCTGTTGCCACTGGAGATGAACGGTCTCCAGATCCTGCTCAGCCTTATCCAGAGCAGCCTTGAGCTTCATGTTGACATTTAACTGTTCATCAACTGTAGCCTGACAGGAGTTCTTAAAGAACTCCATCTCCTCCAGGGTGGTCTGCTGACAGGGGAGGCGGCGCTCAGTCTCTAGCAGGTCCTGTGATTCTTTCAGGGCTGCTGCGATCCTGTTCGTCTCCGCTCTCTGCTCGTCCATCTGGGCTTGATGGAAAGCCTGGGCTCTTTCTAGCACCTGCTTTGCGTTGTGCTCCTGGTCATTGATGATGTATGTCATCTGCTCAAGATCACTCTTGGCTTTTTGCAGCTCTGTGCTGGTCTCTTCCAGCTGGGATTTGAGATCCTCTGTATAGCTGGATGGAGATTGGTCATGTTTCTCCTGAGCTTCATGCAGCTGGGTTTTCTGGGCCCATAGTTCCGTCTGCATATCTGCTGCTTTCTGTTCTTGCAGAGCATCCAGGAAATGCTGCAGACAGCCTTCATGGATGTCTAGAAGAATTCTCCCCTTAGATTTAGCTTGGGTGACCCTCGCCTCACTGTCTAAAAGTTCACGTCTCACTTGTTCCTGAAGTGATTCGTCATACCAACTCAGTGGAGATTCAACCTCCTCGGAAGTGAATTCCATCTCTTCTAGTTGTATGTCCATCATCATAAATCCTTCGGTCTTTTCTTGTAGAATAGGGAATTGGTACTGTGAGTCTTTGTGAATTTCCATTGCAATTGTTAGATGTGAAATATGTGAGAAAACGTTGAGCCTCCTATCAATTTTGACAAGAAAGCCAAAAACTAAACCAAAGGTATAGAATCCGTGATGTCATCACCAAAGGCAAAGAATCCGTGATGTCATCATTACTATGGATACCAGATTCAGTGACGTGCGGTGAGGCTCGTGACTGGTGAGGCATATATATATATATATATAAATCCTCTTAAAATACTGACATAAATGACCGTGTAATGTTTTCAGTTGAATCAATGGTGTTAAACTAGCTAACCGAGCGGCGGATGAATATGGTTAGCCAGCGAGACGATGAACCGACCATTGACAAGCGGCGCGACGGCTCGGAAGGACAAAGGCGAAGTGAGGTGAGTGGATACGTCAGCGATATCGGTCAACCCAATTAGTAAATGTAAAGAAAGTATCTGTTGTCATGTTAATATATTGTCTGTAAATGCCAAACAGTCTAGCGTTAAAGTTCGTTTTTAATGGTCACATTTGAGCCGTGTAAATCCTCATAACCGGTCTAATTGGAGCCGAACGCGATATAAGGTTGATGAACAATAGTGTACGAAGTCCTATCAGGAATAATGTTTCAGAGGGCATTTAGAACAATGTAATTTAAATAAGCTAATGTGTTGGGCAGTTTCTCAATGTAACTTAGCCTATGTTTAGCAACATGGCGCTCTCCAGACAGTCGGCTACGGTACGCTTATATAGACTATTTGTGGTCTGGCTAAAATGTCAGTAGCTAGTACATTTGAAACCTAATTAAATAGAATATTTTAATCTGTTTGAATTTCTGCTGGCTGGCTTCTTAAACTGCTTTCGTCTCAACATGCCTACTCGGAAACGGGACCTAGCTAAGTAACTTAGCGCACATGGAGTATTATTTGTAAACTGACGCACTATTTGTTAAGTGTTGTACAACATTTCCATCTCACTGCATATGTCTCGGTCTTGTAGGACACACATGGAAGGAGAAGGACTGATGCTTTGCTTGGCCTGCCACATTACATATCCGAAGAGCCATCAGATGTCATCAGGATGTGTGATGTAAGACATATATGTTTTCATACTAGCTTGTTGCACTTATTGTATTCGTATTACTTATAGCACTAACTGTTTTTCTTGTTTCTGTACTTTGGCTCTGAGTTATGCTCTGCTTCATGCTCTTAGATGCTTGTTTGGAAAAGGAAATGTACTTATGACTTCTGGTGACTAGTAGTTCTTTTGATTACCAATGTTGAATGCACTTATTGCAAGTCGCTTTGGATAAAAGCGTCTGCTAAATGACTGTAAAGTAAAAAAAAAAATGCCTGTAATATGTCCTTAATGCAGAGCTGGTTACACGTTAACATGACTGTGTTGTCAGATATCATGTAGGCCCTCTGATGTATTGAGTTGCACTTAGTTACTTTCCCTCCCTGCTCGTAGAGCATATGTACTTAAAAGATGTAAAAGGTCAAACACTATTATTTCTGCTTTTCAAGGCTCATGGTGAGACTCTGGATGCAGCCATGAAGGGGATGCAAGTTGGCCTTCTGATAGGCTATGAAGGCGCAGAACGGGATGCAGTTCCACGCAAGGTCTTCAACGTTGCGGTTGTGGTCGAGGAGACGGTTGTGCTCCATAACTTGAAAGATGTGCCATGCAGCTTTGCCATGCTTATGGGCATTATATACTCTGTGAATCTTGGGAGTATCCACAAGCCGTGAAGTGTTCCTTTGAGTTTCTCCAGCGAGCGGTGATGAAGATGAAACCAGAACAAGCCTCAGCCAGAGATGGAGAAACAAACTCCTGAGGTACAAATTGTAAAAGAAAGAAAAGGACTCAAGATTTGCTAAAATCCTGTCAGTTGTTGTTGTCAAATTGTACTCACTGTTTTTTTTTTTTCTTCATACAGTTACACATTCAGCGCAGTCTCTCACTAGAACACAGTCTTTTATTTCAGACATTTTGGAATATAATATCATATATAAAGTATGTTTTATTTAATATATAATAACCTGAAAATATGAATGGTTGTGTTTTTTATAACTTTGATAACAAGGTTTGTGTTCCGTTACCTGAAGGCCACCGTAGTTCTCAAACATGCTTGGACCGGGACGAGTGAGTGGAGGGGTATTCAGTTCATCCCTCACCAGTAGATGCCGCTAAATCCTACAACTTGGACACATTTGTTTACCGGTCGGGCCTGGAGATGTATGTTAATGTTTAAATATACAGTGTTTGTTTTATTGTTTCATGTTGCTGTATGTAATAAATGATCTGCTGATTTTTTCATTGGACTTTGACTCCTCTTCTTTCTAAGATTGTATAGTATGCCATGAAAAGATTATACAATTGGAATAGTAAAGAATGTCATAATCCAGTCATACTGTAGTTTGCCATTCATTTGATGGAAAAAAATTCAAACTGTAGTATGTAAAAAAAAAAAAAAATGTCATGCATAGTATTCCACAAAAGTGTCGTCCAGAATGTCATAGTGTAGTATGCCATGAATATGTCAAAGTAAAGAGCGAAATAGTCATGAAAATGTCACAGCATAGTATGCCATCAAAATGTCTAAGATGTATAGTATGTCGTCTTAAAAAAGTCGTAGTCTAGCATATCGCAGAAAGATGAAAAGTGATAGTATAACATGTTCAAAAAAAATATAGTATAGTATCTCGAAAAAAGTCATATCGCATGTTAAAAAAAGTCATAGTATAGCATGTTGAAAATGTCATAAAAACGTCTTAATATAATATTTCGAAAAAAGTCGAATATCGAGCATGTCGAATAAAGTAAAAAGTATTAGTAAGTAAGTAAGTAAGTAGTTAAAAAAAAGTTTTAAAAAGGTCATCGTATAGCATGTTCAAAAAATATATAACCCTAACCCTATATACCATATATACTGTATGTCATAGTATAATATACCATATAAATGCCATATAATATCACCATATTGACCTGGTATGTCCTAAAAATATAGTTTAGTATTCCATGAAAATATATTGAAATATTTTATTGTATAATATGCATAAAAAATACAACAAAAAATGTCAAAGTACAGTATGCCATGAAAAAGCAATAAATGTCACAGAGAAGTAGACATTTCTATGAACCTCAATTAAAATCATATAATATGCCCTCAAAGAAATATGTCTTAGTATCGTGTGTCATAAGATATGTCGTACAAATCGTATTGTATAATTGTAGAATATTCTTTAAAGATATATAAAAAATCATATTATATGCAATAAGATTACAATTCAAAATGTCATAGCATAGTATAAATCATCAAAGTGTTGTAAAACATGATGTATTTACATGGAGCTAAGATAAATAACACAACAATGAAAATATGCAGAGGACGAGGATAAAGGAATAGGACTCGTGGGTGCTGTAATCAAAGAAATAAGTATAACGAAAAGAGGACTTAAAAATAAGAGCAACAAGTAACTTTTACGAATGGAAGTTAAACCTCACTCCCAGTCGGTACTCGTTAGAAACAAAAAAGAAAGGCAGCGCTCCAACCAGGACCCCTCAGCTCGTCAGGCAGGAAGAAGACGAGCAGGAAGAGGAAACACACATTCTACACGGCGCACAAACTCAAACACTAAGAAACTCTTGTGCCTGCACAAAGGCAAAAAGGAAAATGGGAGATTTCTCACAATGGGAACAGTAACCCTAGGTCATACAATGAGTGCTGATGGCAGGTTGTTACTTTAACAGTCGACTCGTCATTCAGCCTCAGGATCAGAATGAACTCCGTATAAGATGCACTGTTTTCCATGTGCTCGTCTCTGATCTAGCGCGTAAAAAGGCCTAAAGGTGCGGAGGAAGTATTCATTAATTTATGAACTTATTGTGCGTGATAAATCTTTCTGTCTGCATTAAACCACGACGGTGAGGCTTCACACAGAAGGGTGAACTGAACTTCGGAACAGCCGAGGTATCAAAGGCAAGACTCCCACGCTGGTTGTAGAGAGGAGCTCTCACAAACAGTCTAGGTGGAAAATTGATGTCTTCTCCACGTCTGACGTGCGAGGCTGCCTTGAAACAGCCTCCAGAAAGACAACGGAAGAGGGAGAGTTCCTCCCAGAGGGAGGGAGCACTAGGATCACGGTTAATTATTTAAAGAACGCAAGTGTGAAGGAAATGTTTTTGGGGTTTATTATTGCCGTTAATTCTGCTACAATAATATATCTTGATATAACAACTGAAAATACCTTGTGTTGTGTTTATTTGCACGTGAATATCAAACAAAAGGCAAAAAAAAAAAAAAAAAAAGACTTTATTACCTAAATGATGAACATGAAATAAAAAACAACATTAAAGTCCTTTTAGAATGTGTGTTCAGTAGTCTGTTGTCAATATATGCTTGATACACGCAGAGTGCCCTTTCAAAATAAAACCGTCTTCACAGGAAGTTAAGTTTAGGAAAAGATTGAGAGATGAATGGCTAAGATGACAAAATAAGTCAACGTTGAGTTCGGAAGTTCATGTTTGTCCCATCCGTGCCTCCATGTTTTCCCAGTTTGAGAAGCACTTCTTCGCAGAAACATTAATATGATATTGTAAGATGTTAAGTTTCCATAGGGATGATAACCAGATGGAGATGTAAATTAGATATCTGACAACTCAAGGGACTCCATCGCATCGCAAAATACCATAAACCCCATATTGTCATCAAGCAGTCCTTATAATGCTTTTGCGACATTACCCACAATGGCCCCATAAAGAGATAAAAAGGCGAAATAACCTCAGTATAAATGGTGAAGAAATCATCTCACAGCACATATCGTCATATCACCTGATCCTATTTAGATGCTTCATTGGCAACTGTTTTGAAATATGAAATAATACATTTGCGCTGCATCTTGCCATACATTGCAGTGGCATTTTATTAAAGGCTAGAAGGGGGACTGGTCCTGTGGTCTTGTTGTCACAGAGGCAATGGCCCCCGTGGGAGCTATCCCAAATCCACCGCTGAGTGTAGGAATAGTGCTCAGCCCCTACTCCACTCCTCTGTTGCTCAGCTTTATTTGATATTGGCTGTTTAACTTTTGTTGACCCGCTATTTCGTCCGTTCGACACACGCGACGACGACTTTTTTCCCGCCGGTTCAGATGGGAAGCTTCCTCGCTTTTTTGCAATAATAAGAAGAAAAAAAACTCTTTTATTCCTACAGAACTCAGTGGAGAGATTAACCCAATTACCATGAACCACCTATAATGGCCCACAGGGGACAGTACAGTAGCTATAAATAATAATGACACTTTAACTATTCAGTTATGAGAGCGCAGACTTTTTGCCCATTCATCCTTATTTTCACACCCCATTTCATGACGGTTCAAGGGTATGGTTTCCCTCAAGCCCCCATTCATTTCATATCTCGATGCACAAACACTTACGCAGTAAAAATGTCCATATGTGTGTGTGTGTGTGTGTGTGTGTGTGTGTGTGTGTGTGTGTGTGTGAAAAGAGAGTATGTGTTTGTCCATATATACATATGCAACAGTCAGAGCCTGACAGAGACCTTTTGACCTGGAAGTAGTTTCTGGAAGACTCAGAGGTGATCAGGTAATTAAGTGGATTTGACCCCTTAAACACGAGGTGGTAGGGGAGGAGATGCCGTGTATATATGAGAGAGAGAGAGAGAGAGAGAGAGAGAGAGAGAGAGAGAGAGAGAGAGAGAGAGAGAGAGAGAGAGAGAGAGAGCTATATGTATACATAGGTACGATAGAGCAAGCAGGTGAAGAGAGATAAGACTGAGTTGAGCTAAGACGAGGACAGAGTGCATCACCTCTCTGGCCTGGCATATTGGAGACAGCAGCGCTGTGTTCTGTGCTCACAGAGGTCACTCCTCCAATTATACATTCACAGGCATCACACAAGTGCACGCCGGCATGCATACACACACACACACACACACACACACACACACACACACACACACCTTAACACCTACTTTAATCCCTCTCCTTTCTTGATGAAACGTGCATGCAAATCAGCTACGCTCTGCTGGCTAAGAATTACTAAAGGTGACATTAAGGAAGAATACTCCCTTCCTCTTCTTCTTCTTCTTCTTCACTGTCACACAACGTCTGGCTGAGAGGTGCATAGGCGTCTGTCCGTGGCGAGGACAGAGATGAGTTATAGATAATGCACAATACCGCAGCAGTGAATAAAACATGCTCCAGGCTCGCTGAGGACGGGTCAGCTTGCGGCGTTTTCGGCGCCGCTTCTATCTCTTACGGCGGCAGTGGAGACTTACTGGGGTTGGGAGGAAACAGCGTGCAGCTCTTGCAGTGGATGATCTCCTTGACAACGGGTGCCTCCCGGGGGAGGGGCGGAGGCGCCGGGCCCAGGCCGGGCATCATGGGATTCATGGGGGTAATGCCAGTCATCAGCCCGAGACCGGGGTCAAAATCTGGAGTCGGGAGGGAAACACGGATGAGAATACATAGCGAGCGAGCTGCAGGGGAGGCAGCGGCACGCGGCGCTCACACTTTAAGAAATGAGCTTTTTGTCTCCTAACTGCTATTCAGTCACAGCTAACCTTTGCTGTGACATCATTAGAGCACACGCTGGCTGCTTCATGTTGCATTTTACATTGTGTACTTCCTCCGCGAGCGCGGAGCAACACTTCTGTCAACAGCGGTGACACACAAGAAGTTTATAAATAACTGAATATATCAGCCGCTCATGAATAAATCATCTGACGAAAAAACATGAATATTTAAACTATTTTTACTTAATGTCTTGTCTTTTTCCCCATTCTCTCTCTCTCTCTCTCTCTCTCTCTCTCTCTCTCTCTCCTGGTGTCTGTCTTCCCATCTTTAAATCTCTTTCTCTCACTTGTAAACTACTCCATTAGGCCCTCCCTCCTTGCCCTACATCTCCCCCCTCTCCCCCTCTTTAGTCTTTGAATGATGACCTGTAACATCACAAAGAACTTAAAAAAAAACAAAAAACCAGACACCATATTGTGATTTAGACTGCATCTGGGCACACAAACGCACATCCGTACTCTCATTCCCAGCCTTTTTTCTGATGTGGAAATACATTGCCCTCTCCCCTGAGTCCCCACTGAACATGCAGCAGACAGCGGAGGAAAAAAGATGTCACCGTGTGTGTACATGTAATGCCTTGCAAGCCAAGTCTCTATCCCCACGAGAGACAAAAAAACTTGACAAGAGACAAAACTGAAATGAAAGCACAACAAAACACAGAGGCGATGTTCGCTCAAGAGGACCGGCACGGAGGAGTC
The DNA here is from genome assembly GCF_023349555.1 of Cebidichthys violaceus. NCBI lineage: Eukaryota > Metazoa > Chordata > Actinopteri > Perciformes > Stichaeidae > Cebidichthys > Cebidichthys violaceus. The sequence continues at coordinate 21,258,520 of NW_027176372.1, read as the reverse complement.
AACAGAGAAAGAGGGATCTAGTTTGATTATGCAGCGGAGTAGAGCGAAGAGAGCTGAAACAAAAGTTATCAGTGACACGACGCTGCGGAACTAAACACCACGAAGACGAAGAGCCGGCGATACCGCGCCGGCTTTCTCCCAGGCTTTCTCCGTCTCCTGCCGATGACCCCGGCATCCGTCTTTAGCCAGGTGACAGACGGAGAGGGAGAGGAGGCAGGTGATAATGAAAACACTGCTCGGATGGCAGAGCGATGAATGACTCCTTCTGGTGAGGTGGAGGAGAGGAAGATGGATAACACGGAGGGGAGAGAGAGAGAAGTGAAGCAGTAAAAGAGAAACAGAGCAATAAAATCGGATCCAATTATTACCGAGGCACGCCGGGATGTTTTCCATTCAAACTGTATCTCCGCCCCGTGTCTGTCTGGAGTGGCTCGCAGACGTCGCTAATTGTAATCATATCTGTGTTTGTTGTGGAGAAACAATAGCTGGCTGCCGTATAGCAAACCCTGTTATGCAATGTATCCTTTTTCGCAACATCCACATTTTTTGTCTTCTGGGTTCGATTTTGTTCGGCAGCCGCCTCTCAGACTCGAGTATCGGAGTGTCTAATCAGCATAAGGACGCGCCGTAAATAAGACTTTTTCAAGAGTCTGTGGCACTACAGCAACAGTAAGGTACCTCAGGAAGAAAGATTATCACTGCACTCTAATAGATCAATCATGTTGCAAAGAGAAGAAACTACATGTCTGCAGGGTTGGAACATGCAGTGATGTATGACAATAGTAAGGCTGTAAGCCAATCACACTCTTCTAAGTCACCTGTTGAGGTCAACGATCGTCTAGATGTGTATCTCGGGCTACGGTCACACTGCAGTAGAAATTGTTCAAAACTAATATATATATATTTCTGCTCAGTGTGATTTAATGTTTTCTAATCAGTAAAACAAAAAGGTAAATAGATTTATATTGCGTTGCCTCTTTCTTGTTAAAGTATTACAAATCAGTCCTGTCTGCACGCTTAGATCTCACTCAATACAAATTGTGAATTGTTGGTCATTGCAGCTTGGCAGGGTCGGGAGTTAGCACTGAAGACACTGAACACCCCCAAAAAAAAAGTTATAGAAAAGCCTCAATTCAGTGAAAACTCAAAGGCACCTTCCTTCACAGATACGTGTTGAGACCATGTGGGAGAAGAGTGGGTCAGGAAATGGACGCGGACCTTATTGTTACTCCGTGCACGCATGACTTTTCACCGCCACTGACAGTCCACGGCGCTGGGAGACACGGGTTCCATCCTGAATGGATACGGCCGGTCGTCTGAAGACGTGAGCGTTTATAAACCGAGCATGAAGACCTGTTGACCCGTGAGCCGTGTCTATGTTTGCATTTCATTCATTTTTCTGTCAGATTGTGATCCCGTGTGCACACGCCTGGGTTTTTTGTACTTACTGCACAAAAGGATTAAATGAGGCTCTTTGTGACCCAGGAAAACATCGAGATCAGACAAAACGTCGTCTCCGGGGTCACATCAGCGCACCGCTTTCAACAGACATGATCCGACTGCTCAGGGCTGAGTGACTCTGTGTGCTTCCTGCTCCGCCTGCACATTTCATTTTTTTGTTACTTTGTTTATTAGTTTTGCTCCATTTGCTTGGCCGTGATAATCCCATCAGACTCCGATCTGATATTCCTTTACACGAGCAAAAAAAATAATAATAAAAAATCGGCAGAAAATGCGGTTTATTTGTTCTGTTGTGTTCACAATTTAAATGTTAATTGAGGGCAAATCACGAGTAAGAAGTAATCTGATTAAGAGCATGGCCGACTCACCTCAAATTAAGCTCTCGTGTTGGAACATCTTTTCAAAAAATAACACTTGTTTATTTTTAACCCCTTAATCCAATGAAACAAATACAGAAGTTCACTGATGTGTCAATATTATAATTACAAACAAGGCTAATATAAGACGCGGTACAAATGTTATCTGTCAAATTGCAACTGAAGTCGATCTAAAACTGTTAAGTGTGGTGGTGAAGCAGATTGGATTTCTGAGTGGTTGGTGTTGTTGTTTTTTCTAACTTCTTGTTGCACATCTGCACACACACACACACACACACACACACACACACACACACACACACACACACACACACACACACACACACACACACACACACACACACACACACACACACACACACACACACACATTGAGCAGAGCAGCTGTGGAGTTCAGCAGAAAAGAAGAAAAAAGATTCAGCAATCTTCAGCAAGATTCATCAAGCAAACTTTGACTCCAAATCCATTAGAATCAAAGAGGGAAAACGAAGAACAGCCAGCAATCACGTCGTCAGATCAGACGACCAAAATACAGAATAGAAGACAAAGAAATACATCTCTTCACGCACAGCAGTCTCGGTTTAATCCAACAGCTCTGAGACATTTTAGACGTGGCTCTCATTTTCTCCCAAATAGAAAATGTCACTTTCCTGGGGGATTCTCGGTCCAAAGTCGAAAACTGACAGATACGACTCCACCGATAGCCGATATGGAGCTTTGGTCAACCAAGGACGGGGCTGCGTCAAAATCTCTGACAGTTTTCGAGTCCAAAATCCTGAGACCGCTGCTACAACCCGACCGACTGTAAAACGACATGAAATGATGCAAAAAATAAACTGTCAAGCTGAAACACACAAATACCTTGAACTCACGTAAAATCAACATTTCATGTTTCCTTCTTTTCCCCGTCAGCAAACAGCTTCAATCTCCTCCTCCTCCTCCTCTTCCTCCCCCTCCCTCGAGTTTCTTGATTCATAGGGAGTCCCAAAGTGGCTAAAGTTTGTTTATTGTTTTGCTACATTTTCAATAAATTAGAGTGGCACTTGTTATTTCTAGCCATCCTAGCGGCATCGCTGTAAATAATGGACCGTAAACGGACTGTATTTGTACGGCGCTTTTATAGTCTTCCAACCACTCAAAGCACTTTAACACGTCATGTCATCATTCACACCCATTCATACACGGATGGCAGGGGAGCCAGCTGCCCATCAGGGCTAACTGACGTTCATACAACATCCACACACCGCAGGCACAGCTTACGGGAGCGACTTGGGGTTAAGTGCCGGGGATCGAACCGCCGATCCTCTGATTGAAGGAGGACCCTGCCACAGTCGCAGTACGTCGATATTGGGCCGGTCCATCGATCCACCACTTTGGTCCAGACCGTAATCTCTCAACAAGTTGATGAAGACATTCACGGCACCTAGAGGATGAAGCGTTCCGTCCAGCGCCATCATTTGAAGTTTAATCTGTCAAAAAAACTCAAATCAATCCTATTTTTTCTACATGCACCAACCTACAGACCTCAGCCGTCCTGTCAGAGAGCAGCAGCAGCGACGTGTGTGTGTGTGTGTGTGTGTGTGTGTGTGTGTGTCTGTGTGTGTGTGTGTCTGTGTCTGTGTGTGTGTGATGAGATATTATTTACTCTCTCTACTTCCAGGGGATTTCTAGTCGCTCCGGCTCTCTTATCGCTATGGCAACAATGGCGCTTCAGCCCGGAAGCCATGTTTTTATGTTTCATCGCTAACGATGATCTAGTGTTTGAGTGGTTTCAGCGCAAAAAGGGGTCTGTGGTGAGAAACTCCTCCGAGACCCAGAGATCACCAAAGCGCCCTTAAACAAAAACATCAAGACGAACCTTCTAGTTCTCCGACCGCCCACACAAGGCCGCCAGTCTCTGATCTCTTTTTCTCCCGCTCACTTTAAAAATATATAAATATTCTGTGTGAGCTCCTCCGTTACTGTACATGGCGCCTGCTCTAAAGCATTTACACATACGGTGCATCCTCATCCCGGTGCTTTATTTCTGACGTAAAATCTTTATTAAGCCGGCCTGTGTGTGTGTGTGAGAAGCAGAGACATGAAATTAAAATGAAAAAGTATGAATTTGACTACTCTAAGCTCCCGGCTATCACTGTCGTACTCTCTTTTCTGCCTTGGCACAACCTCCCCTCTCTCTCTCCTCAAACTGTGATTTCCACAGTAAATGTTCCCTCTCAGCAGAGTCAGCGATGGGTGGCGGTCGGAGGGACACGGACAGCCGCTGTGAGGCATGTTGGGTAATGTGGGTAATATCTTCCGATGAACAGACAGGCCTAAGCCTCCTGGAACTTGGCCTTTTACTCACCTTGCCAACTGTCTCCCCATCTGCATCCCCATTTCCCTCCTGATCTCCTCCCGATGTCTCTCCAAAAACCCATCAATCTCAATTAACCATAAAGAATTCTTCATTTGATTTCCTGTATTGTGATGGACATAACCTTATCACATTTGTTCTGCATAGATTGCACCTGTTAAACTCTGTGAAATTTTTATGAACCACAATTTCCATCATTCATTTTTACACTATTCATTTTCCCCCTGACTTATACTGTATAGGATATTAGCCTCAGTCAGTCTCTCGCTGATGGCTGCAGGAGATCAAATCGCAGAGTACGAGCATATGTGTGTGTGTGTGTGTGTGTGTGTGTGTGTGTGTGTGTGTGTGTGTGTGTGTGTGTGCAACTATATCGTGTGCGTAGCGAACACAGCAGAGAGAACCACGGGAGACTCTCCTCCTCCTGTGAGGCCTTTTGTTCATACAAAAATGCTAAAAATGAAGTGAATCATGTGTGTGTGTAACAAAATGGTATTTCTATCTATGTGTGAGGGCAGTGTACGTGTGTGTGTGTGTGTGTGCGTGCGCAACAGGGAGAAAGAAAGAGTAAATTCATCCACTTATCTTATGAGCAGCTGCCTTGTGGCCTCCACCCAATAACACTTCTAATCAAGGTCCAAACCAGCCAATCAATGCCATTATTGCTCGTGATATAAACATCTATTTCCACGAGAGGAGCCTATCAGAATTGCCCTTGTGGTCCCGGAGTGCTGTCTCTTAACATAATTGCCATTTCACAGTGAATGTCAATGTGTGGATACACTTACTATTCATTATTATTAAAAAGTATTACAACAACTTGCAGCATCAGGATCTGCCCGCATGGAAAACACGTGATCCTCTCCAGCTGACTCTGACCTTTGGCCTCTCAGGGAGGTAGGCCAAGTGAATATGTATTGAGAGCTTTGTGCAGACCTACTGTATGTAACCAGCTCACGCTACAGGAAAGGGAGCGTGCAGCGGCTCCTCATAGTGGCTAACAGAGGCGTCTGACGTTCGATGATACGCGCGGCTTGGATGAGCGGCATCATCGAGGCTTTAACCAGCCAGGAGGCGCTGCCCTCTGCACTCATCCAGGCTCAGAAAACACTGGCCAGATAGCTTAGATATGTATGTATTCTTTTTTAATTGAAAGATTTTTTTTTCCCCCCCTGGCTTTATCTTGTATGTCTTATTTTATTTATTTTTTTCTTTTGTGGGTCTGGAATGAAGGTGGAATTGAATTTCACATCTGAGGAGGAATACTTCCTCTTCCTGCTTTTTTTTGTATTCAGGGACATTGCTTTGCCCCATAAATTACCAGGGATATTCTGAACAGCGTAACACAATGTAAAAGAGTATCCACACACACACACACACACACACACACACACACACACACACACACACACACACACACACACACTTCAGAAAGCAACATTTAAAACATTTCAAGGCCTATTTGATTAATTTAATTTGAGTTAAAAGACTAAACAAACTGATAGAGCATAACTAACTACAGTGGCGATACCTCTGAATGGGCTGCATGAGGAAACAAAAGAAAATGTTGTGTCTTATGAAGCATGAAATCAAATTGGGTTTGGGTTTAAAGCTGGCAGCGAGCATAGTGTTTAACAAACCCCTGGTTTTTTTTTTCATATAAAAATGTACATCCAGGGTAAATAATCACTAATTAGGTCACAGTTTAATTCATTCACACTACACAGTTCTCCCACCAGCAGTTAGTGTCAGTTCAACATGCTGTTGCTGCAAGCAGCCCCTGCTGGCAATGTTCCAGTACCAACAGTTGTGGGGGGGGGATATTCAAAGTGCTCCTCTCTAACTCCACTGATTGGTCCGGACGGCGTTTTTTACGGCGCGTTTAGACGCAGACATTCTGCAGGACGAGCGAGAGACCGCCATGACAGTTATGGTGGTCAATAAATACTCATTGTCATTGTTGGATACATGTAATGTTAATTATTATAATGAGTATTATTGTATCATAACATGTAATCATATAATATATACATTATATTGTATAGTTATCTATCAAATGATAATAATGGTTGACTTTTGTAATATTATCATATCACTTTGATATTGTTGTTCCATCATATATTTATTGTCACTATAACATCAACATCCCATAGCGCCTCCTTCCTCTACATACAACAGGGTCACTTACATATTTCCATACATATTAATGCCTCATCCAAACATGCACACGTCTCGTTGACACGTATCCTACTTAATCTAATCTATTCTGTACAGCAGGGATTCTTATCATCCTATCATCACACACATCATTGTAACTGCCTTATTTACTGTCCATTGCATCTTCTGTGCACACACGTTCTCCCTTCTTTTTCACGTTATTTTACCGATGTAGGATGTTGGCCATGGGTTTTTGCAATGTAATGTAGTGTGTTGGCTATAAAGGCTATATATATGTAGGCCGTGTGTCTGCAGGATAGAGTCCAGGACATTCAAAAGTATTCACAACCTCATATCATCTAGCCGAAAGTCCACCTGTAGATGACATCACAGACATTCCATTGGATGAGCTTTTTACGGGGTCTTGCTCTCCTGACGGCTCTATATTTTCCCAGCGTGGTGTTAACATGTTTCAGAGCAACGCGCTGCTGAGAACAGACAGATGATTCAGCCGATACGGGGTCATCCGTGGCAACTACCGTCCCGAGCTGACCGTCTTGTTGCAGGTAGACGGGCAGATTGGGCATCAAACCCAACTGCTTCTGTGCCTGCGGGTCTTGCCACAGTGGAGTCCGGCTCTCAACAGTAAGACGAGGCGCAGGTCACGAGACGTTGAGCAATGCCACAGCTCCATCTACTGGAATTGCTCCCTGAGGTGGAGAGTCTTTTCGTTCTGGTGTTTGAGCATGAATGTTGACCCAGTCTGCTGCTCCGTGCCTCTTGTCTTTCGCTTCCTGCAGTCTCAGTTGGACCAAGTACAATTAGCGTTTATGACTCAGTTTCGGAAGGGAGCCCGACTTGAAAGCTCCGTCTTTCAAGCTTTTGTTCCGTCTCTCTTTGACGAGTTGGAAAGCTGTGAGCTCTCTCTGGCAGTGGCGATTGTTTCACATTGGAGGGCGGACGGCCCAGGTGTGTCACTTTGCCAAAAGAGCTAAATCCTCAGTCTATGAATCAGGTAGTAGAGGTAACTACAGGCAGAGCAGGAGGAGATGCTCAACCTGTGCCCCAGTTAGGGCATTGCACAGCCTATGTAACGCACACTCAGCCTCTAAGGAAGTCTCCTTCACAGCTTTGATTCTGTTATGGAAGGCAAAGGGCAAAACCCACCCCAGCCACAGCCTGTTCACCCCGCTGCCATCTGGCAAGCGATACAGAAGTACATCAGCTGCCGTATCGCCAGACATCGGAGCAGCTTCTTTCTTCGGGCTGTGAGACTAAATTCATCCTCCGCCACATAATACAGTTTTTATGTGCTTTTCTTATGTAGCATATGGGACTACAAACTGCATTTTTGTTGGGCAACCCTGTGTTGTACAATGACAATAAATGAATCATGTCACCTTGCAAGACCGGGGGGTTTTCTTCGCAGCATTTGCCACATCGGTTGGTTGATGTCATTTTCAACGCTTCCGCAGAACAGCGGTTTTCAGTTCCTGCAGGGATGCGAGCCCACTCAACCAGACGTGTAGCTACTTCATGGGCTGCTCTGAAGGGACTTCCTTTGGGAGACTTTGTGCCGCAGCATCACGGTCTGCACACCATGCGCGTTTGCTCAATTTTAATGAGTTGCTGTGACCTGTTCAACAGCAGTAAGCTCCTTTTGTCTCACAGATCCACAGTTACATGGGAGAGTGTGAAGACAAAGTAGACTGCGGCCTGTTTGTGGCGTTATTGACGGGTTAAGACGAGACATCGTTAGCAAAGGTTGACCAGAGGACAGAGGGATGCATGGATGTAATCAGTACAAAAACATTGGAAAAACCTGCTTTAATCTTTCTTCAGAGGACAATGTGAGTTATGAGTCACAAAGTCTCTCGAAAACTCTTGGGGAGAAAAAAAAAGAAGCTAAATTACATCCATGAGATAAAGTGTCTTAGACATTGCTGCCCGAGTGAATAAATCCTGCCAGATTTAGAGATGAGAGTGTCTGTGTGTCTGTGATAATAAGTGGTAGCTTGTAGGGTTGAAAGGTCAGAGAGAGAGAGAGAGAGAGAGAGAGAGAGAGAGAGAGAGAGAGAGAGAGATGTAATTATATTTGCCAGAGAGGGGAGAGATGGAGAAGAACTCTGCTGTCATCACAGTTTTGGTGTATGACTCAGTGAAAAAACAAACTCAACAAACAGTCAATATCCCAATAATAACACACCGCGACCAACCCTGACCATAAAGATATCTAGAGATCAGAACACTTATTATGGTCAACACAACTCAGACTGAATAAAAGTTTACCCGACTGAATTCAACAACAATAATTGGTGCTGACAAAATAGTAACTCTGTAGTATTCTATAGTAGTTTTTACATATATAGTTACGTAAAAAAATAGATAAGATAATCTTTGCATAATAATAATGTAAAATTGCCTTTACACAAACCTGAAATTTCTTCTTTGACTCCTTGAAACGCTGAATAATACATGTTCAGGTGACCAACATGTAACAATTAACTTTCACGAACCGTGAAAAGATTCAAGTTGTAAGATGAAAAACTCCCAGACCGGAAAATGCCTCGATAGTGACCTGTCAATCACAAGAACGCCCCGCCCTAAATCCCAGCCTGCTTTATGGTCTGTTTGACTCTAAACGGGAACATAATTTACTAAATGAACATCACGCTGAATTGAAGAAGAGTTGAATCTAGCGATTGAGACCATAAACTCATTTCCTGAGGCAATAAATCAAGTGGGAGGTAGGGTCATTTTCATAATGATAGATCTACACATGGATTCAGAATTCTGACAAAAAAAATGCATTTGACACGTTTCTGTTGAACAGTATAAATACATGATAAATGTGCTGATGACGTGACAGGCCTACAGTGGTTAAACATGGTGACTCAGCCCCTTTCCGCACCAATAGGTGACACACATGATGGTTTGTTTTGACCGTTGCTTGTCATACCGCTGACAAGTTTCATCAAATTCAGATGACTGGTGTTATGGACAGGCACGTAATAAACAACCACACCAAACTGATACAGACTGTTCCCAAGTCTGTCTGCTGCTGCCACACTGACGAGAAAACTGTTACATTCTAAAAATAAGACAGATATGATACAGATTGACAAATGAGTCATGCAAAAAGTCAGATAACAAAGAATTCAATTAAAACAAGGCATTTCTTTTTCCCTCATGCTGACAAAGTGACGACACTTTTGCAGAAGGACCTATTTATTCAATCTGTCATATTATCTGTCCAAACCAGTGATACTTTAATAACAACAATCGTCTTCATTTACACAGCACTTATCTTAAAGTAGAATTGACAAAGTGCTTCGCGATCTATTGGTGCAGCTGTCTGGTCAGCTTCGATTGAATCATAGAGGACGAAATGCAGGGACTCTGCAATCAAAGGAAAACTGTGACATTTTTTTGGGGAAATACACTTGTTTGTTTTCTTAACAGCAGATTATATTGATTTCATGTCTGTTCGCTCGGTATAAAGTCCAATATGTGTTTATCCTGGTCTAAAATCAAGCTTTCAACAACCCCAAATCTTACATCCGTACATGTACGCTGTGTATTTCGCATGTTTAGGAGTAGAAAAATGTCACACTGTGGTATAACGAGCAGTTACCCGCCGTACAGTACTGGAGGCGTTTGCTTCACCCACTCGCCCCACGCAGCTTCTCGAGAGTCCCGTGTCGACGCTGCTGCCTTTAAGGAGGCCCTGCGCAGCCATGGTCCACCGTCACAGGTGTCAATTACTGTGCCTGATTAGAGGTTTTCTCAGGACTGTGTGGGCGTGCACGGACTTTGCTTGATTGACACCTCCCTCACTCTCATAAGCAACTGCCAGAGCGGGACAAATTACATTATGCAGTCGGGTGACTTCACGTAGTTCCAGCATAACTCTTCCCACCTTCAATCTGAGCGGTCTAATCAGCCATCAACCAGACTAAGTGAAAATACCTGATGTGTGGGTGTGCAGGGGCCTTTTTAAATCTTTTATAACAATCATAACCACACTATATGTTAAGGCTGCTAGATATCAATTTTCGGAGAGTCTAAAATAACAATATATCAGCCGAAAGTATGTTTAATAACAAACCACGTTGATATGGTTCCCTGGGATCAGTTTCAGAATTATGGATCCACGAGACCTTCTATCTTCTTCTATCTGATGGAATGATGGAATGATGCTTTCACCCAACTCGAAGAATGACAACAAACAGGAGTATCCCATTTAAAAAATGATGGGCAACCGCCACATAAATCACAAACACACTGCTCAGTTGAAAAGTGATGGAGACCTGGCGCCTTTCCTCTAGTTTAGAGTCAATACGGAGCAGGATTCATTTATTCATGATGGAGACTGGATAGTCAATCCATCTGGATTATTCAAAGACCATAAAACATAACATTTGACTGAGTGTGTGCATCTTTTATTGCTTGCGTCAAGTCTCTGCCTTGTATGTGTGTGTGTGTGTGGGGGTGGGGGGGCAGGCTCGGGGGGGGGGGGGGGGGGGGGGGGGGGGGGACATGCATGTGCGTGTGCCGAGCATGTTCAGAGCAGACCGACTAGAAGAGTCTACTGAACCTATGGATTATGGATGGAGTGCAGCAGAGGTCAGGTTTGCTGCTCGGAGGCCTCCTCTCAGCTGCTTGTTTGAGCGCAGGCAGAACAGGGACAGTGGACGCACTGCACTTAGCAGTCAACTTTGATTGACCTGAGATTTCATGCTTCATAAATGGTTAAAGGAGAGTGAGAGACAGACAGAGACGGTAGGGGTGAAGTAAAGGAAAAAAGGAACCGGTCGGATTACTTCAAAGAGAATGAATTCATCCCGTCGGACAAAGCGTCCGTCCGTCCGTCCGTCTGCAGATGGAGAACACCGAGCTCCGCTGACGAAAAAAAAGCACCTCACTGATTTCCTGACGAGCACGGAGATTATTCGATATGTATCATATAAAAGAAATAACCAATGCTCTCACAAAACGAGATGTGTAGTGCAGTGCAAACGGTTTAAACTAAAGGTGTTTAAAGAAGTTTAAAATCTTAAGGATTAAGAGCGCGGTACTGTAGCGGTATTCTGTTCCTTCTTTCAGTTTGCCTGTTTATCTCACGTGCCGTTTGAGTTTTGCAGAGCGTACGAGTGAAGGCGGGAAAAAAAAACGCGAAGAGCTCAGCTCCCTAACAACCGAATGAGCGGTGCGTTGCTCTAATGTGGCGGTGGGTAACAGCGGCTGACTCAGCTGTAATGAGACATTAATGAAGACGTCGGGTAATTTGGGCCGGCGAGGGAGAAGGAGAGGGTGGGGAAATATAGGGTGAACGGGGGAAGGAGAGAGGAGGAAGGTAGAGGCGAAAGGTAGGGAAGCACCAGCTGCTATTCCAGATGATCCATGAGGGGAGCCGCAGCTGTCCTCTTCACCCGACCCTCCTCCCTCTCCATCTCTGTCTCCTCCCGTCTGTCCTCTATACACCACCCTTCAGACACCGCTTCGGCAAAACGACTTTAATGAAGATGTATCACCGCCGCTCCGGCCTTATCCATTGTTTGCCACACAGATCAAATCCCGGCGAACACCTCTGCCTCTCGACGCGTGGGCAAAGAGCGTTTCCCTCCATCTCCATCACAGACAGCTCCCCACTCTGTCGGTAATGTTTACGATACTCTTGAAAGGAGCGCTGGCAGAGGCTGTTTTTAGAGCGAGAGCAGTAAAAAAAAAAAAAAAAAAAAAAAAAAAAAACACAAATATAATTCACTAGGTAGTAATAGGGTGGCAACTTTCATAACCATTTATCTTAAATATGGATGCGACTGACAATCGAATGCATGGATGCGAACACACAAATGAAAAGCGTGCGCTAAGGAGCACAAGGCAGAAAAACAAACTCCACAAAGGAGAGAGAAAAGGCTTTTCACAGATGGAGAGCGAAAAAAACACAGGAGCATAACTTTATGTTAAGGGGAATTAGTACGCCTGAATGTAACGCGCTCAATGCAGAATGCTTAACAATGAAGTGCTCTCCGAGGCTGTGGTGACATTGGAAAATAATAAACAGATGGGCACAAGCGCCGATGCTTCATTAATCTCAAAGCGCTCCGCTTTAGAATATTTAGCCAGAGTTGTGGAGAACACCGTTAATGAAGTGGTATAGCTCCACAATTCATGTGAATGAGCTGTTGTGTGCCTTTCAGGGACAATATCAATGACACAGCTCCGGTGATTGGTGTTCATCGTGATCATGAGTGCATGAGTGGTTTTCCATGTTGAATCCGAGAGTTTCAACCTCCTCCAACGGCGATTTTTTTTTTTTTTCATAAGCTTTAACGTCGATCCAAGCGTGAGAAAAACGGAGATGATGGCGGAAGAATGTGTCTAACTCTGACAGGATGCTGTCACAATTACTCAGTCGACTACAATGTCAGCTGTTCTGTGAATGTTTTTGTGTGTGTGTGTGTGTGTGTGTGTGTTGCTCACATAGTCACGGAGTCATAACTCAATCTCCCTGAGTCAGCTCAGTGTATCTGTTTTAATTGGATCAATCTCAATTGCCAACATAAACATTGGACCTGGACAAGGATATAGGTTCCATCATCAAATCAATATATAGGCCTAATACCAACCACGGCTCATTCTTCATCTATTATGCACAAAGAAAATACGATCAATTTAATACACTGCTGTGAAAGGGACGCTTCTATGTTGTTGATGAGATTCTTATCTTCTTCTTCTTCTTCCTTCTTTGCCAATCTGGACACAAGAGGTGACACTAAAATGACTGCCTTTCGGTTTCATGCCTCCGCCAACCGGTAGTTTGTGTAGTAAAGACTTTGAAGGATCTTTATAAAAGGTATTAAGTATATATTTTTTGGCGACTCATTTTATTGACATGTATGATTCCAGTGAAACCAAAGAGCTCGAGGTGGTTGACTACCAGAAGGGAAGAGAAGAGGGTGGACTCATGAGGACCTTGGCTTTCAAATCAATGAAAAGCTGGACTGGACTAACAGCACTGAAGCTCTATTCAGAAAAGGGACAAAGCACTGGTGTTCCAGAGGAGCCTCAGATCCTTCAGTGTGTGCAACAGCCAGTGCTCTGCATCAAGGCTTGGAGGTCAGCGGTCTCAACAAGCCAGCTGGGTGATCAGGTAGGAACTGGACATTGTGGAGGCCAGGGATGGAGAGAGAGACGAGGCACAACATCAGAGCCATCTTGGATAACTCCTCGTCTCTGACCAAACGTGAGATGTAGCCACAGTCCTCCATTCTGTTCCCAGAGTTATGGCGTTAGAATAAATGGCCATAAAAGTGTTTCACTCTCGGGGTGTAAACATCGACACCCACTTCCACACGCGTAATTTGCGGCGCCCTGCCCAGGTTGCATAGCGAGCCTAGAGGGCTACTCGGCTCTGTTCGCTGCTCTCTTGTGGGACATTTCAAGCGTTGCTTGCGGGCCCTCTGGTTGCCCTCTGGTTGCTCTAATGCAGGCAATTTGTTCACTTATGAGTCAGGTCGGCTGCGAATGCTGCTACTATTGTCCTGTGGGAATAATTGAGTCTTTGTACATAACATATTGATACAGTTAACACAGTTTAGTAATTGGACCTTGTGATTTGAGCTTTTAGTTCATTCAGAGTCTCTTATTATTCATATTGAATTACTTTCTTTTTAAATTATTACTTTTAAATACGGGTCTGAATAAATGCAACTCTCCTTGTGACACTTTGCAAATGAATGTAGATGAGTTAAAAGTCGATTTATGAAAGCAATTTGAGAGAGAGAGATTATTTTTCTCACACAAAAAAACTATTCCTGACAGAAAACACAAGCTCCTGTGAATCAAATGCTGCAAAAGTGCCTTAGTAAAGTGTAGTGTAGTGCACCAACCAACACCCAGTTCAGTTGCCGATTGTTAGTCTGAAACTGCATGTAAAACACAAACCATTGTCGAGATGACACACCATTAACCGGAGGACTGTTCTGCCTCTTCTTGAGGCAGAACTACGGAGAGGAACTTAAACCACCATCTTGTGTCCTGACGTTTATGGGCTTTTGCTAAAATAGCTTTTTGCTATCGATTGTTTTTGTATTATTGTGCTGTAACTGTGCATTTTGTGTTTGCGGGGCGTATATACGTATCCACTGACTGAGTCACACTCTTCAACAACAGAGGTCTGCTCATGCCTCAGTTGAGGTTGTGAACCGTGGTTTAAGAAACCAGGCCTTGGAGGGATTATAGGGATGTTGACGTGTTTCTATATCGTGGCTTTAAGCGAGCTAGGTTTTACAGAAGGGATCAGCGAGCACAAACATTATCTTCTTGGCACATTTGATATGGCAACAGTAACACACACACACACACACACACACACTACATGCTGGCACATTGTCAGCTGTTGACCCAACGTGACCTGACCAAAGCAGACACTAGTTAAACATCATAACTCTATTTCTAAGCACACAGGCTGAACCCTCTCATACGTCTCATTCATTGGAACAGTTTTGACATGTTGGGAATGAACCATAGATGAGAGGATCAATACCACTATCATCTCGGTTAAAAATGAAGCTCCAGCCAGCAGCCGGATAGCTTAGCTCAGCAGAAAGACTGGTAACAGGGGGACACAGCTAGCCTCCAAAAGTAGCCAAGCAACATGTTATTATTCCTTTGTTGAATCCGTACAA